>NC_143040.1:34404249-34506749 GCF_057628025.1 Oncorhynchus mykiss
TAAGGTCCCTAGCCCAAACCATGAAAAACAGCCCCAGACCATTATTCCTCCTCCACCAAACTTTACAGTTGGCTCTATTTATTAGGGCAGGTAGCATTCTCCTGGCATCTGCCAAACCCAGATTTGTCCGTCAGACTGCCAGGTGGTGAAGTGTAATTAATCACTCCAGAGGACGTGGGACAGCATTAGCCTAGTGGTTAGAGCATTGGACTAGGTAAACGAAAGGTTGCAAGATCGAATCCCCGAGCTGACAAGGTAAACATCTTTTGTTATGCCTCTGAACAAGGGAGTTAACCCACTGTTCCTAGGCCGTCATTGAACATAAGAATTTGTTCTTAACTGACTTGCCTAGTTAAATAAAGGTAAAAAAAAAAGTGTTTCCACTGAGTCCAAAGGCAGTGAGCTTTATACCACTCCAGCCAACACTTGGCATTGCGCATGCTTGTTTTCGGCTTGTGTGCGACTGCTCGGCCATGGAACCCATTCCATGAAGCTCCCAAAAAAACAGTTATTGTGCGGACGTTCCTTCCAGAGGCAACCAAGGACAGAAGATTTTTACGCGCTTCAGCACCCGGTAGTCCCGTTCTGTGAGCTTGTGTGGCCTACCACTACGCGGCTGAGCCGTTGTTGCTCCTAGACGTTTCCACTTCACAATAACAGCCCTTACAGTTGACAGGGGCAGCTCTAGCAGGGCAGAAATTTGACAAACTGACTTGTGGGAAAGATGGCATCATATGACGGTGCCACGTTGAATGTTATTGAGCTCTTCAGTACTGGCCATTCTACTGTCAATGTTTGTCTATGGAGATTGCATGGCGGTGTGCTTTGTTTTATACACCTGTCAGCAACGAGTGTGGTTGAAATAGCAGAATCCACTAATTTGAAGGGGTGCTCACATACATTTGTCCATGTAGTGTATATTCAGTTGTACAGTAGGTTGTCAATTTGACCAGTTTCTCATAGCAGGAAAATAATCCTGCATCAACAGGACATTTGTCTAGGGGTTGATAAAACATTTTATCAGCAATCTTTCCATTTCATACATTCATTTTACACATTTAGGAACCCCACTTCTCTTCACGTACAGTGGACATGGTAAACTATCTAAGGTGAGGTCGCTGGTTTGAATACCTGAGTTCACAAGGTGAACAATCTATCGATGTGCCCTTGAGCAAGGCACTTATACCCTTGCTCCAGGGGTGCTGTACTACTATGGCTGACCCTGTAAAACAACACGTCTCCCTACACCTATCTGGTGTATGTGACAGTAAAAAACATCTAATAAACATCAACTTCTTGGCGCAGCCTGGAATCAAAACTGTTTATTGGCTAGTAGAGGAATTAGGCTCTATGGGGGCAAATTCACGAGGAACCAAACAGAACTTAATGGAAGTCATCAGAAGCAAACAAGCAAGTGGAACCAAATGGCGAGGGACCCACTTGAATTTGTCCAATAGAAATTCTTGTTTTTGTTGTAAAACGTTTTTCATTTGGAGTAAGCGGTTTCCGTTGCAAAATGTTTTGCAACAGTGTCCGACTAATGAATTCACCCATGCTTACAGGCTTGTAGAGGAATTAGGCTGTAGCTTGGCTCTATACGAGTCATTATCTTGCCGTGGTTCTGAATCCAAGCTGACTTTTGCTTGGATGTATGAGAGTCCGTAACGGCCCATGGTGCTAAATCTTAGCTGACTGTTTTACTCGCTGACATTATTTTACCCCTGGATAAAATGTTGTTTGAAGCATCATGAATGGACGGTTAGAGTCAATACACTGTGGTGACGCTCATCCTACACAACATTAATGTAGAATAACTCCCTTAGGCTATGGAGAGTACCAGAAACTCTATCTGCTGAGCTCTAGTAGCCACTTCATCCAGCGGGAGGGAGGGGGGGGGGAGTAAGAATGAGAGAGGGGGGCATATAGAAAGGTAGAGAGTGTATATGAGAGAAGGAGAGAGAGAGGGAGAGCCCACACTGCTCTCCAGCCATTTGATACCAGACAGATCAGATGTGACACAATCCTTTTGTGTTTGCTTTTTTCTGGGTTCATTGTCTTTATTACACGAACAGTTTTAGTCTTACATTTAGTGGCCCTCCCTCTCGTTCCTTCCAAATCATACAAACCCCTCTATCCTCCCCATCCTCCTTTTCTTCCTCCCTCCATCTTATGCCCCTCTGCTCAAGTGGGGGGGGCACCCTCTTTTCCTGTCGAATTTCATTCCATCTCAGTGGCTTGACGGTCTCCTCTAGCTGCCCTGGGCCTTTTTCTTGGTTGACAAGGCTGATTCAAGCACATGTGCCAAGGGGCCAAATTAACCCAATTACCCTGGGCAGTCCAATCAGACCTCTACCCCCTACAGCCCCCTTCACCCCTATATTGCCCTCTTAAGACCAAAGTAATCACTGGCTGGAGTGTGAGTGTGTCAGACATGGACTGAATTTGGGGAGGGGTAAGTGAGGGCTCTCATATGTAGGGCAGGAAGTGAGACGTCACAGTCAGTCTTACTGAAGACCCTATCTTCCAATTCTCACCCACAGCACCAACAAACATGGACAAGAAATTAATGAGTTGAATAAACAGGCATAATCTACGTACTTCTTTCTCTCCCTCCCTCTCTCCTTCTCCCCTCTCTCTCTCTCTCTCTCTCTCTTTTTTTATTTTCCTCTCTTTGGGATGGTGTTTAGTTCAAATCTGCATGACGCTTTTCATGTAAAAATGTACGTGATATTTACACTTTTTTGAGGTCTCCCTGATGTTGATTAATTTTAAATTAGTGTTTTTATATGACATGGCGTGAGTGAAAAGAGAGAGGAAGCAATAAGACATAGTGATGGAGAGAAAAAGAAAGATGAAGGAGTGACAGATGCTGAGGACACAGGCAGTCCCGTGGAAGCCTCGGCCGTCTGAAGGACCCCACACTGTTATTATAGACCTGTGCTCTGCTGCTAGTCTAGATACTGCACCAGTGAGATGATCGCAAGAGACAAGTGTTCTTGCATGCAGGGAATGTCTGGAAATGTCAACTTTGTTTTAGGAAATGTCAACTTTGTTCAAAGGTATAACCAGTGTAGTTCTCCAACTTTAGGCCCACCTCTGCAAGCATAGAAGTTGTTTATTAAATGGTTGACCTGGCTGTTGGATATACACACATAGGTAGTTGATTTGGGTAGAGGAGAGGGCAGTCAGGGTGAGAAAGGGTACTATAGCGTAATGTATTAGTTATCCTTGACATCCAGCATTGCCCACAGTTGAAGTCGATGTGTATTCAAGCTACTGTGTTTTTATGCAAAGTAATGTGTGTATTTTTCCAGACAGAATTTCCACACACAGATGATCATATTAAAGATTTCTGAAATGCATTACATCAAACGTTCTTTCTGCTGTCGACTGCATTCTACAGGAGAGAGACTGCCTTTGAAGTTGAACTGTAGCAGAGAGAACACAGGGAAGAGAGTATGCCTAGGCTTGCCTGGTGGGGTTACCAATAGCAGAGCTAGCATTTTGTTGAAGCCGGCTCAGTTGATTAACCAATGTTTGATTTCTGCTTCAGCTGCCTCAAGAGGCATTGGGCTTAATGTATTTATTCTGGAGAAAAGCAGCAGGAACTTGTGAGGCCTATCAAAATCCTTTGGAAATGTCCCTGTAAATTCTAAGGTAGGCTATGTTATGAGCATGGATTTAAAAGGTGTAAGCAACGGGTAGGCTAGGACAATGATTGGCACAGCATTGATGTACAGTAATGTCCTACTGACGGTGCTGCTGTTATTGAGTCATTCTGGAATAATAATAGCATTCTGTAACAGTACATGACTCAAATGTAAATACTTCATTCCTTCACACCAGCCTGTACAGGCCATCGTCCCCTCGGTTCCATTGCACAGCGTACCCTAGGACAGCGTACCCTATACCCTAGGATAGTCTACACACATATGCACACACGCACACTTGGACGCACACACACACACACACACACACACACACACACATATATATATATATATATATATATATATATATATATACACACACACACAGTTGAAATTGGAAGTTTACATACACTTTGATTGGAGTCATTAAAACTTGATTTTCAACCACTCCACAAATTTCTTGTTAACAAACTAGTTTCTAGAAATTTCTAGTTTTGGCAAGTCGGTTAGGACATCTACTTTTGTGCATGACACAGGAACTTTTTCCAACAGTTGTTTACAGACAGATTATTTCACTTATAATTCACTGTATCGCAATTCCACTGGGTCAGTTTACATACATGGGTCAGTTTACATACACTAAGTTGACTGCCTTTAACCTCTCTGGGATATACCTCAACAACAGCCAGTGAAATTGCAGGGCGCCAAATTCAAAACAACAGAAATCCCATAATTACAATTCCTCAAACATACAAGTATTTTACACCATTTTAAAGATAAACTTGTTGTAAATCCAGCCACAGTGTCCGATTTCAAAAAGGCTTGACGATGAAAGCAAACCAAATGATTATGTTAGGTCAGTACCTTGTCACAGAAAAACACAGCCATTTTTCCAGCCAAAGAGAGGAGTCACAAAAAGCAGAAATAGAGATAAAATGAATCTCTAACCTTTGATGATCTTCATCAGATGACACTCATAGGACTTCATGTTACACAATACATGTATGTTGTGTTAATATTTATATCCAAAAATCTCAGTTTACATTGGCAGTTCCAAACCATCCGGTGATTTTGCAGAGAGCCACATCAATTTACAGAAATACTCATAATAAACATTGCTAAAAGATACAAGTGTTATGCATGGAATTTTAGATCAATTTCTCCTTAATGCAACCGCTGTGTCAGATTTCAAAAAAACATTTTTTTTAGCTTTTCAAAAAAGTACACCATGCAGCGCTCAGACAACAAAACAAGCCATACAGATATCCGCCATTGTCACGGTCTTCCTCCTCTTCATCTGAAGAGGAGAGGCGAGAAGGATTGGAGGACCAAAATGCGGCGTGGTTTGTGTCCATCTTGATATTTAATAAAGAAAACACTGAACACTGAAACACACTATACAAAAACAATAAACGAAATAACGATCGTGAAGCTAATGAGAACTGTGCTGACACAAGCAATCAACATAGACAATCACCCACAAGCAAACAGTAAAACCCAGGCTACCTAAGTATGATTCTCATTCAGAGACAACTAATGACACCTGCCTCTGATTGAGAACCATACTAGGCCGAAACATACAAATCCCAAAATCATAGAAAAACAAACATAGACTGCCCACCCCAACTCACGCCCTGACCATACTAAATAATGACAAAACAATGGAAATAAAGGTCAGAACGTGACAGCCATGTGGTGGAGTCAACAGAAGTCAGAAATAGCATTATAAATATTCACTTACCTTTGATGATCTTCATCAGAATGCACTCCAGGATTCCCAGTTCCACAATAAATGTTTGATTTGTTCGTTAAAGTCCATAATTTATGTCCAAATACCTCCTTTTTGTTCGCACGTTTAGTGCACAATCCAAACTCATGAGGCGTGGGCAAGTCCAAGCAAAAGTTCAGACGAAAAGTCATATTACATATATTATTAGAAACACGTCAAACGAAGTATATAATCAATCTTTAGGATGTTTTTAACATAAATCTTCAATAATGTTTCAACCGGAGAATTCCTTTGTCTGTAGAAATGCGATGGAACGCAGCTAACTCTCACGTGAGTGCGCTTGATCAGTTCATGGCACTCTGCCAGACCCCTGACTCATTCAGCTCTCATTAGCCGCCACTTCACAGTAGAATCCTCAAACAAGGTTCTAAAGACTGTTGACATCTGGCGGAATCCTTAGGAAGTGCAATATGACCCCATAGACACTGTATATTCGATAGGCAATGACTTGAAAAACTACAAACCTAAGATTTCCAACTTCCTAGTTGGATTTTTTTCTCAGGTGTTTGCCTGCCATATGAGTTATGTTATACTCACAGACATCATTCAAACAGTTTTAGAAACTTCAGAGTGTTTTCTATCCAAATCTACTAATTATATGCATATTCTAGCTTTTAGGACTGAGTAGCAGGCAGTTTACTCTGGGCACCTTTTAATACAAGCTACTCAATACTGCCCCCCAGTCCCAAAGAAGTTAAACAGCTTGGAAGATTCCAGAAAATTATGTTATGGCTTTAGAAGCTTCGGATAGTCTAATTGACATAATTTGAGTCATTTGGAAGTGTACCTGTGGATATATTTTAAGGCCTACCTTCAAACTCAGTGCCTCTTTGCTTGGGAAAATCTAAATAAATCGTCCAAGACCTCAGAAAAAAAAATTGTAGACCTCCACAAGTCTGGCTCATCCTTTGGAGCAATTTCCAAACTCATGAAGGTACCATGTTCATCTGTACAAACAATAGTACGCAAGTATAAACACCATGGAACCACGCAGCCGTCATACTGCTCAGGAAGGAGACGCGGTCTCCTAGAGATGAGTGTACTTTGGAGTGAAAAGTGCAAATCAATCCCAGAACAACAGCAAAGGACCTTGTGAAGATGCTGGAGGAAACAGGTACAAAAGTATCTATATCCACAGTAAAATAAGTTATATATTGACATAACCTGAAAGGCCCCTCGGCAAGGAAGAAGCTACTGCTCCAAAACCACCATAAAAAAGCCAGACCACGGTTTGCACGTGCACATGGGGACAAAGATCATACTTTTTGGAGAAATGTCCTCTGGTCTGATGAAACAAAAATAGAACTGTTTGGCCATAATGACCATCATTATGTTTGGAGGAAAAATAGGGAGGCTTGCAAGCCGAAGAACCCCATTCCAACCGTGAAGCACGGGGGTGGCAGCATCATGTTGTGGAGGTGCTTGCTGCAGGAGGGACTGGTGCACTTTACAAAGTAGATGGCATCATGAGGATGGAACATTCTGTGGATATATTGAAGCAACATCTCAAGACATCAGTCAGGAAGTTAAAGCTTGGTCGCAAATGGGTCTTCCAAATGGACAATGACCCCAAGCATGCTTCCAAAGTTGTGACAAAATGGCTTTAGGACAACAAAGTCAAGGTATTGGAGTGGCCAAAAAGCCCTGACCTGAATCCTATAAAAAATGTGTGGGCATAACTGAAAAAGTGTGTGAAGGCAAGAAAGCCTACAAACCTGACTCAGTACACCAGCTCTGTCAGGAGGAATGGGCCAAAATTCACCCAACTTATTGTGGGAAGCTTGTGGAAGGCTAACCCAAAACGTTTGACCCTTTTGTTAAACAATTTCAAGGCAATGCTACCAAATACTAATTGAGTGGATGTAAACTTCTGACCCACTGGGAGTGTGATGAAATAAATAAATGCTGAATAAATCATTCTACTATTATTCTGACATTTCACATTCTTAAAATAATGTGACCTGAGACAGATAATTTTTACCAGGATTAAATGTCAGGAATTGTGAAAAACTGAATTTTAATGTATTTGGCTAAGGTGTATGTAAACTTCCCGACTTCATTTGTATATAAAGTTCAGCAGACAAGGTGAATTTTAGCCACAAGTCCTAACGAGGAGAGCTTTCTTTTATAACACCACACTGTGGTTAGAGGACATTTGGAACGGGCCGGATAGGACTGAAGGGGCTTCAGTGTTCTTCTCCTCTTCTGTTCTTGACAGTTGCTTTGCTGCAGTGACAGAAGGAGAGATGAGAAGGAAACGACAGTGTTTGCAGTTTTTCTGTCATGCTCAGAACTTGGAGTGTGTGCATGTGTGTGTATGTGGGTGAGTGTGTGTGTGTGTGTGGGGGGGGGGGGGGGGGCTGATTTTTGTGTCCGTGTGTGGGTGGGTGTGTGTGTGTGTGGTTAACAGGCAGACAGCAGGCCCCCTTTGGGAGCTGTTCTAGACTTCACTCCTTGAGAGCTTGTGTCTTAAGGTTTGGAGATTTTGGAGATGCAAGCCTTCTTGTCTGTCAGGTTAAATCATACTAGATGCTGCAGTCACACTCCTTTTCACCACAGTTAATATACATATATACATATTTTTGTAGTATTACACATTTTGTCTCCTGACGTCTGACCTTGTGTTAAAATTCTTGCCTGAAATGGACCCTTTTGAAGACCATATTAATCCCTGATATTACAGCGCTGTTGAATTGGAGACCTGTGTTGTTCTGTTGTCTTGTCGGTATAGAGCGCCAGTGGTGACAAACACAGAATACATCGGGGATGTCTCCAGATTCCAGACGCTTGTAACGTTTCTGGCAGGAAAAGGTCACTGTATAATACACTGAAAGGATGATGCAAATGATTCTTCTGATACCTGTCTAGTTGTCATGTGCGTATCGTGTTTCTACGGCACGTGTATTGTGAGTTTATCGTGTTTTGTACCGTGTGTCATGTCCATCCCTCTGCCGTGTATGCAATTGCCAGGTGTCTTAACAGGGTAACAGGTCAACAGGGCTTGATGTTGGACCCGACACTTCTTTTGCACATTTGTCTTAAACCCAACGTTGTCGTAGTTTATTGGTCTGTTTCTATGCTCCTCGTTTTGATGGTTGGACGGTTGCAATACATATCATTTCTAATTAATCTGTCGCCTGAGCAAATATGTTTTTTGATAAGGTGTTTGTGTATTTGTCGGTGTGTGGGTGTGTGTGTGTGTGTGTGTGTGTGTGTGTGTATTTAGTAGATTACCATTCAGGCCATATCTCAGCTCTGTCAGGGTGCCATGGCTGCAGCCAGCCGCTGCAGGATGGACGCCTTATCTCCCTCTTTCCAGACCCTGCCCCCGTCACACACGCACACTCGCACCCCAGCATACACACTCACAAACGCACACGCACCTACACCCCCCCCCCTGAGCTCTCTGACACTCATCCACAGCCTCTTAACGACAGACAATGGACACTTCTACCTGGTTCTATTTATTCATAAATGTAAACTTTGGCAAGCTGTCCATAACAAACAGAAAGAACTATAGATCTGCTTGGAATACAGCATACAGTTGTAGGATCTTAATTTGAGCCAGTTTGCGACAGCAGGAAACTAAATCCTGCAGCAAAAGGAAATGTGAAGCAAATCCAGTCTGACATTTTAAAGTGGAAATGACAAACTTTTAGAAGCCTTTTTAAAACTCAAACACACTCCAAGTTAGCATTTCATTTTTTTCAGCGACAAAAGAAGGATCCAATTAAGATCCTACATCTGTATATCCCGATATGACAGTCTGTGTCTTTCATCTTTAGACTGCTGTCTTTGTTCTCCATGTTTTTTTATTTTACAGATTTCTCCCTGCTTTCATTCTCTCTCTCAGGTGTCGAAAATCCAGACAGTTGGACACACAGACACACTTGCACGCAGACAGACACACACACACACACACACACACCGAACAGTGGGTGTAAATAGACAGCTGTGCACAGGGCTCCTGACTCCATTCAGAGTACAGAAAGCTCATCAGACTCAGGTCCCGGCAGGTGGATAGAGAGGGGGCAGGGAGAATCCACTGTGTCAATCTCTCCTCGGAAAAGGGAGGAAAAAAAAGATACGGCCGGAAAAAAAACAGGCAATCAAGCCGGCGCGTGAGTGGCGTTACACATGAGTAGCTCCCGCTTATCCCTTCAGGCTTCTGCCCTTTCTATTCCTCCACCATCCCTCTCTCTCGCTGTCCCTCCATCCCCCATCCAACCATCTCTGTCCCCAGGTAAAGGCTGTCCTTGGGCCAGGGCTGTGGATCGTAAGTGAACTGAAATGCTCTTACAGTCAGAGAGTTCATGCTTGTTTATTTTTATGTTTCCTTGTTTTACCTTTGTGAGAGCGAAATATAAATAATGAGTTATTGACAGATACATAATCTGTGTAGTCTTCTTGCCCTTCTCACATCTCCCTAGATACCTGTGGTCTAGCACTCGATCAATAACTGCTTATGATCTAGCAGTTACTACTTCAGACAGAGATACATACACCGAATCTCATGGGATAATGTTTTGATGATAAAAAATAAAACAAGGATACACTGCAAGCAGCCATGCCGGGGTTCAAGCATAAAATATATGACAATTTATTTTATTTCAAGTTACAAATCCTGAGCGGGATTACATTTTCAAATTTCATAAACATAGTAGTTATTACCATTTAACAAATAACAATAATTTCTGTGTTTCGTAGGGCCAGACTCAATCATGTAGAGAAACGTCAGAGTGAATTTGGGCCATATAAAAAAAGAATAATAATGCCCCTGAAGTATGTCAGCCAGAAGCTGTGGAAAGGGGAGGGGAGGAGGAGGAGAGGACAGAGGAGAGAATGAAACAGAGGGAGGGAAAAGATTTAGAGGGGCAGTGTTGGAGAAAGCGAAAAGAAAGGAGAGGTGGAGGAAGTAGGATGGGAAGATGATGATGGGAAAGAGAAGGGAGGAGAAAGAGGATGAGGAGAGAGATGGATGGCAGAGGAGGAAATAGAGCGGGGGGGGGGGGGGTGATAAAGGGCTAGTGGGGTCTTTGTGAAAAGGCTTGATTATTGGCTGTCCTAGGGGGGCTTTTGTCTAGGTCCCGGGGGAGAAAGGGTTAACACCACTTAGCCTCAGGGAAGACGAGAGCAGCAGTGGTGCTGTGTGTGTGTGCGTGTGTGTGTGTTAGGAAGGGGTTGATGGGGGTTTGAGGGATCATGATGGGGTCCCCCGCTGTTTTCTAAAATCACTGCGCTCTCTTGCTCACCCCCCCCCCCCCCCCCCCAACACACACACACACTCAGAAATACTCAAATGTTTGCATGTAGGGGTGCCAGGAATTATAGAGCCTGAGGGTAAGACTAGCCTTTTGAATAATATTTTTTGAGAAAATGGTATGTTAGAGAGTAGTAGAGAGCTCCCCTACCAAACCCTTTCACTGTACACTAGCAGTGGCCAGACATATGTATGTTGTTTGTGATAGGTCTGGGCACTGCATTATCCTACCAATTATCTGCACGTGTCAAGATGTCACTGCTGCCTCAGAACAATATAGCTCTACATACATACACACACACACACACACTTTTAGGTTGTGTGTGTATTAAAACCCTCCATATTGTACAGTAGACTGAGGCTCATCCTAGCTGATAGGAAGCACACATGGAGGGAAGGAGACGTCCCCTAACTTTGAGGGCCCTATTTTTATCCCTTCGGTCCCAGAGGGTAAAGCACTGGAGCGCTCCACTGCCCAAAGGGCTCAGTGGTGGGTGACACTCACTGCTACTGCTGCAGGTCCCAGCTGCCTACCAATTTACTGGTAGGGGGGGGGGGGGGGTGAAAGAGGGGTTGAGAGAGACAGAGGGGAGATACAGAGATGGAGGGGAGAAAGAGAGAGAGAACTTAATAACCAATGTTTCTCTACAAGAGATAAGAAGCTATTTGATGACAAACAGCAACAAAAATCTATTCACAAATATGACAAATCACACAAATATGTTCCTATAGAATGTACTGTTCCGTATAAATCCATTAACCCAAGAGTTGATGTCCACACCCGCATTGAAATAAAATTAGCATAACAACATCTGTCCTTTTAAGCTAAATACTGTATATATATTTTTGTGTGTCTGCCTTCCGCATCTGCCACAAAGTCAAAATTGTCTATAGGATATCGTGAAAATGTATGAAATTAAACTTTTTGGTCTTTATTTAAGGTTAGGGTTAGGCATAATGTTAGCAGTGTGGTTAGGGTTTGATTTAAAATCAGATTTTGACTGTGTTAACTAGTGACGACCTTGGCAGCGCTACAGCAGATGTTTGTCAGACCAGGAGACAGCCCGACAATGGATCTTCTCACGAAAACGTCTGCAGAGTCTGAACGGTTTGAGCTAGAAGCGAACATGATTCCACTATGGAAAGCTGAGAATCTCACGAATATGCTGGTGTTCTCTGTTTTCACAGGAGCTTCACGGGACTCGTCTAATCGTAGAAACACCAAACGGTTTGGGCTACAAACTAACTAATTATTGCCCCACCATCGAAAGCTGAGACTATTCCGACTATTGCTTTACGATGCCCACAAGCCTTACAAGACTTGTTTTTAAGGTAACCCGGTGACGGGCTAAAAAATGAATGGAAATGAATAGGGCATTTCCACGTCAAAGATATACCGGTCATTCTACGGTAAAAAAAATGAATAAATAATCCTGAGTTGCTTTATTATCTCTCTCAGATATAAGACAGACACTTAAAAACATACTCCTCGCCCTTCCCCCCCCAAGGGCTTAGGTGTAATAATAGGTTATCCCAATAAGAGGCTATCCAATTTTTTTTCCTTCAGCAGATGGTCAGGGGGCCGGAACATAATTACATTTGTAGACTGCAAATTGACCGCAAGAAGCCGAAACAGATGTAATATTTGACTAAAACATAATCATTTCAAACCTCGATTACACAACATATATCTCTATCATGCATGGGAATACTACAGAACTGGACTCCCAATTTAAAATCACTTGCTGGTGTTTTTACAGACTTTTATGTCCAACAAATTAGAAATCTTTAGGGGGCAAATAAAATCACCCGGGGGCCAAATTCAGTCTGTTGGCCTCCAGAAGAAAGGAGGTTTTAAAAATGCCAGAACACTCCCACACACAGACCCCATTAGGCCCAACATATGTTGATTACTACCTTTCTAGGGATGTGGATGAGTAATGTAGGGAGGTTAGAGATAAATGCACAGTGTGTGACTGTGTTAGATGCTGGCTGGATTGAGTGCATCATTCAAGGTACAGTGGGTGCACTTTAAATGCCAAGTGCATTATCGGAGCACACGCACTCGCACACACACAGGCAGACACATGCTATGTGTAGGTCTGGATTCAGTTTGAAAGTCCTATCCATTTGTATTCAAACCAAATCAATCCCTTTTCTATTTTATAGGATTTTTTTTGATTAGGCCTACCTATTTATTTAAGATACAGATTCAACTTTTTAGGGCGTTAGATTCGGCCTAACTACTTATTTAAGCTTTCAGTGTTCATGAAAGGGAGGGAGTTGTATAATGTACATCATAGATGGACCAAATCTCAACTCCAATCAGACTAAGTACACACTTTCAGAAACTCTTCCCAAGTAATCTTTTAAACAGATATTCATAGTATGAAAGTATCCCATGTAATTATTCTGACACGCTCCTTAGACTTTACCCTGTGTGTTTGTCTAAATCGCAACCACATAACCTTCCATCCGATTCATCCAATACAACCAATGTATTATTGCTGTGGCCCGTAGATAATCTAACTACGCTAACTCGGTGTTGACATTAAGCCAATGAGCCTTCAGGTATGTGTCAGGTGACAAGTAAAATAGCCAATAACCTTTCTCCTCATGCTTTAATAGAGCTAATTGTAATCTTTCAACATTTAGGGGAGAGTGGGGTTAGTTGAGTCATTTCTAACATTCAGCATCACTATGTCAAGGGAAATATAGTATTCTTTCTAACAAAGATCCTGAAATATATGTGGATATGTTTTGTATCCCTGGAAATAATCAGAATGCATGTAAACATAACAGTTTTGAAAACCTAGCTTGCCCAAAAAAAGTGGTCTCTTGCCACCACTTACCCAGGTATGGGGCATGTTGATTATAGGAACAGGGTAATTTGAGCCGCCTTTGGGTAAGTGGGTGATGGTGTACTGTGACAGTGGGTGCTGGTAGGTAAGTTTAATTAATGGAGTGGGGTGTGGTATATTGTATATCTTAAATGTATGCCTACATTCAGATATACACTGAGTGTAGAAAACATTAGGAACACCTTCCTAATATTGAGTGGCACCCCCTTTGGCTCTAAGAACAGCCTCAATTCGTTGGGGCATGGACTCGACAAGGTGTCAAAAGCATTCTACAGGGATGTTGGCCCATGTTGACTCCAATTCTTCCCACAGTTGTGTCAAGTTGTCTGGATGTTCTTTGGGTGGTGGACCATTCTTGAAACACACGGGAAACTGTTGAAAAACCCAGCAGCTTTGCAGTTCTTGACACACTGTAACCAGTGCGCCTGGCACCTACTACCCATATCCCGTTTTAAGACACAATCTTTTGACCTGCTCATTCTCTGGATGGCACACGCACACAATCCATGTCTCAATTGTCTCAAGGCTTAAAAATCCCTCTAACCTGTTTCCTCCCCTTCATCTACACTGATTGAAGTGGATTTAATCGACATCCACAAGGGATCATTGTTTTCCCCTGGTCAGTCTATGTCATGGAAAGAACAGGTGTGCCTATTGTTTTGTACCCTCAGTGAAGATCTCTCTGTTGAGTATCAACGTACCCTTCCATTTCTTGACCAGTTGTCCGGGACAGGGATGTTGTTTTGATGTGCCAATTCATAGGCAAGTTGTCTACATTTGATGCTACTAAGCCCATGAAAACGGGTCTGTGAGATTCTTGATATGTTTAGCAAGCTCAGACCCCATGTCATCAGATAAGACCTTATCTATCATAGCCTCTCTTTCGCACAAGTACATGTTTGTTAATTTTTTTGTTGTCAATGTACCCCTTCAGTGTCATTCGGTCCATTTTTTTTCCATCTCTTGCGACTGCTCGAATGGACTTCTTCCCTTCTCTCAGATCCCAACTGATGTATAAAGCAATCTTAAAACGACTTGGGTTTAGATACAAGCGTCATGAAACCTAAGACAATAAATGTATTTGACTTAGTCAAAATATTTTTTTTGGACCTAACTTGTTTTTCCATGTGGTTTCTTCCTTCACAGACTCCATGAAATGATGACCTCCTCATAAGTATTTGGTCCCATGATTTTTATTTATTTATGGTTTCCTAGAAACAAGGGCTGGCTCAACTAACCTTTTGGCTCAACTTACCCTACTCTCCGCTACCCCTGTCACTTCCTGGTCTTGTCATGCTGAAATGTGTCCCCCCTGACACCAAGTCATATTAATGACAAATATTCAGAATGTCCCATCTGTAAATTAGTTTAACATTTAGATGAAGCTGGCCTGATGTGGTGATGATCTCCTGTCAGAATGTAATTGTGTCTTTTCACATTTACAAGGAGGCTGGCTCGGAAAGGATAACATCTCTGTCTGTCCTTAGACGCTGATGTCTGGTACTTGTTGTTGTTTAAAGTAATACCATTCTGGTATTTTAAAGTTTTACTGTGTATGCGTTTTGTAAAAATATATTTAAAAAAAAAATGTCAAAAAGACAAAATATATGAAAGGCTGGCTCAAGTGGAGGAAAGCATATTTAAGTACTCTCTCTAAAATCCCAAATCAAGACTCTTTATTGCCACAGTTATCCTTGCTTGACATCAAGCCCAGAAGACGCGAGCACAGGCGTACACATGAATGCACGTGCACACACGCATGCACATATATACGGAAAAGCTTGTCATACCTAAATGACATGTCCTTGAAGCCAGCCTGCTGATGCTGCGGATATTGTCAAGTCCTCTTATGAAGATCAGCAACAACATCCAATCTTTCTTGTTAATGTTGCCAAGCCATTTCCTTCATACTCTACGGAGTTTTGAAGCCCAATTCATTTGTTTTAAGCCATTCCGATCTCATTTACTAGGTCTATTTGATTATTTTTGCAGTGAGATGGCTATTTGGTGTCAATCCCCATTATCTTTGCAGCGAGCTGTCATGTTGGTATCAAGTCAGACTAAATCAAATCAAATTGTATTTGTCACATGCGCAGTGAAATGCTTACAAGCTCTTAAACAACAATGCAGTTTTAGTGTTAAATAAAATATAGATAAATAAAAAAGAACAGTAACAAATAATGAAAGAGCAGCAGTAAAATAACAGTTGCAAGGCTATATACAGGGGGTACCGGTACAGAGTCAATGTGCGGGGACACTGGTTAGTCGAGGTAATATGTACATGTAGGTAGAGTTAAAGTGACTATGCATAGATGATAAACAGAGAGTAGCAGCAGAGAGCAGAGTGAAAGGGGGGGGGGGGGGGGGTGACGACAATGCTAATAGTTTGGGTAGCCATTTGATTAGCTGTTCAGGAGTCTTATGGCTTTGGGGGTAGAAGCTGCTAAGAAGCCTCTTGGACATACACTCCGGTACCGCTTGCCATGCGGTAGCAGAGAGGACAGTCTATGTCCTGGATGGCAGGAAACTGTGCAGTACGCACTACCCGCTGTAGTGCCTTGCGATTGGAGGCCGAGCAGTTGCCATACCAGGCAGTGATGCAACCAATGCTCTCGATGGTGCAGCTGTAGAACTTTTTGAGGATCTGAGGACCCATGGCAAATATTTTCATAGGCTTTGTTGTGCCCTCTTCACAACTGTCTTGGTGTGTTTGGACCATGATAGTTTGTTGTTGATTTGGACACCAGGGAACTTGAAGTTCTCAACCTGCTCCACTGCAGCCCCATCGATGAGAATGGGGGCGTGCTCGGTCCTCCTTTTCCTGTACACACAACCTCTCCCTCACGTTGAGGGAGAGGTTGTTGTCCTGGCACCACACGGCCAGGTCTCTGACCTCCTCCCTATTGGCTGTCTCATCGTTGTCGGTGATCAGGCCTACCACTGTTGTGTCATCGGCAAACTTAATGATGGTGTTGGAGTTGTGCCTGGCCGTGCAGTCATGAGTGATGAGTGAAGGGAGTACGGGAGGGGAATGTGCACGCACCGCTGAGGGTCAGATTGGCAGATGTGTTGTTACCTACCCCTACCACCTGGGGGCGGCCTGTCAGGAAGTCCAGGATCCAGTTGCGGAAGGAGGTGTTTAGTCCCAGAATCCTTAGCTTAGTGATGAGCTTGAGAGCACTATGGTGTTGAACACTGAGCTGTAGTCACTGAATAGCATTCTCACATAGGTGTTCATTTTGTCCAGGTGGGAGAGTGCAGTAGAGTTTGCATCATCTATGGATCTGTTGGTGCAGTATGCAAATTGGAGTGGGCCTAGGGTTTCTGGGATAATGGTGTTGATGTGAGCCATGACCAGCCTTTCAAAGCACTTCATGGCTACAGACGTGAGTGCTACGGGTCGGTAGTCATTTAGGCAGGTTACCTTAGTGTTCTTGGGCACAGGGACTATGGTGGTCTGCTTGAAACATGTTGTTATTACAGACTCAGTCAGGTACAGGTTGAAAAAGTCAGTGAAGACACTTGCTAGTTGGTCTTCGCTATTACCTTTTCAGTAAATGGCATTGACATGCCTCAGAAACCTAGATAATATACAGTACCTCTCCAAACTGATTGTTAATTTCCCTTAATCATTTCCTGCTTGTTTCTACCATCCATAGGCCTAATGTAGGTTACCTCAACATGTGGGATGCAAATGTGAAAATGGTGGAGGTAGATTCTAGAGACGGTCAGTCCACTGTCTGTTGGGGTGCTCGGATGGAACGCATCACGAGAGCTCGGCCTCGCTTTTTTAAACGCCTGTCTTATCCGCTTCAAGTGGAGAATTATGGGCTGTCCTACCACCCCTACCCCCACTCCCTCCAACCCTCTCCCCTTTCTCATCCAAACGTTGTTACTTTCCCCGGTCGCCAAGGCAACGGCTGCTCAGCTGAGAAATGGCAGCGGTGCGTCGGTAGTGGCTGTAGCGACGGCGGAGGGAGCGGAGGCATCGGCTGGCCCGTCATTAGGTATCTACACAGGCGCTGACAGCAGAGATAATGGCCAATAACCCTGTATTATGTTGGGGAGTAAATGAAAAGTCTCCCGGGACCCAGGGCCTGTCATGCTTCTTCAGTTCCGGGAGTTATGCCTACACCGCCGCCCCAGACAGAAGGAACCAGGCGCGGGGGAGATTCACCGTGCCGTGCCGCCCCCCCCCCTCCCCCCCACTCCCTACATCCCTCTCTCTCTCTCTCTCTCTCATGGATGAACTAGCTAGGACTCTGAGCCTATGGGTAAAGGGTCTGGTTGATAATCAGGAATGTGAGGAAACCATTTCAGTTTGTGGATATTGTTATTCTTTTGACAAAAGAAGATTGATATTGGGAGAGTGAGATAAAGGCACTGATTCATAGTTGCCATTCATTTGTTGTCAAACCTATGAAATATAGGCCTATCGGTTAATGGCCTTAAAGACTATGAAATAGGATGAATCGAATTCAAACAACAAAGTGAATGTATTTGTTCTAACACACTGTAGTACGCAAATGTACACTGTCGAATGTGTGAAATGCATTTTACATTCATTGCTCAGTCTAGACTGAAGAAATTATGTTTTTGAAAGTACGTGTTCAATGTCCTATTGTGTGGCTGTCCGACTCATCCTACCAGGGATTACTGTATGTGGTATTGTTTAGTATGTGATTTCTCTATGTGCTATTAGCATGCACTTGTACGGGTGTCATAGTCAATTACACAGCGTTGCTGTTCGTCATGTTATCAGGGATAGACTGTACTAAGCTCATCTCCCTGTACCCCGATGCTTCTCTCTAAGGGTGATATTAAACGATATTAAACGTGTCTGAAGTGGGTTATGATAGCTCTGGCAATAGCTATTCTCTTTGCTACCTGCACACTCGATGGATGCAGTCAAAATGGCGACAAATAATTCCCCACACCCCTTTCAACGAGGACATGTGCTCCTTCCCTCCTCCTCCCCTCCACTTGTCGTTCTCTTCATCGTCCTTCTTTCCTCCCTCACTCCATTCCGCGGAGCTGCTTGGTTCCGACAACGGGACGCTCCATTGGTCAAGCCCGGTAACAAATGAATATCCGTCTGAGCGCCTGAAATTACTGATGGTTATCTCTCTTTCGCCTCATTGGACAATTCTGCTATCATCCATCTTGGCTTGCTCTCATCCTTCTCTCAAAACCCTTCTCTCCTCTCCTCTCATCCTCTCTTCCCTCTATCTGCTAAAATGACAGTCATTATTTTCGCTGTGTCTGAGAAATGGATGAGAAGGAGGAGAGGCCCATCCCCCCTCTTTTTGCTCTTCTTTGATGCTGTCTTGTTTCTTTTCTCTCTCTTTTCTCTCGTTCTCTCTATTTTCGTGGCGATTATATGGCCTTTGCCTCTCCCCATTAGAGGAAATGACTGTAGAGCAGGGTGGCCCTCTCCTCTTACACAGACAGACATGTCACAATACCACCTCAGCTTCAATGAGAGAGAGAGAGACAAAAAGAGGGAGAGAGAGAGAGACAAAAAGAGGGAGAGAGAGAGAGAGAGACCAAAAGAGGGAGAGAGAGAGAGATTCCTTCTGTAATATTTCCTGCACTATTGTGATTTTTTTGGGGGGGGGGGCAAATAATTAGTACATTAGGCTAAAATGCACAAAATTCTGTAGGCCTATGTATTGGTATATATTGAAAATAGCGCATTTTTCTTGCTCTCTGAGTGCTGAGGCCCGAAAACTCTTATCAAATGCAAATGATTTGCTACTAGTCGGGCTAGATATGTCCTTCGCCTCAGTTTTGTAATTGGTATAATTGCAGTAACATCTAGCCATGATTGTTCCCACCTGAGCTCTGGTGAAAGGTGATCATGTTTTAATATGGAGCTCATTCTACCATGTAATCACTCCTTTGTGTGGGATATAATCTCCTCCCACAAGCAAAAGAAGCATCTGCACCCCAGAATACATGTTGTGTGTCGTGTTCTGAGCTAGTTCATGTAAAATCATTTATATGTGGGCAATTTAACCTTTTTTTTGTTTTTCTGGTATTCATTTATAAATACTTTTTTGGGACATGCAGTGTGATCGTATTACTGTAAAATAAGGCAATGAGCTGGGCCTCAAATAGAGAGGTGGGTATATAGAAGTTAACGGCGTTAGCGTGACTGAAGAAGCTTTAGTTGGATACATACTATATACAAGTCTCCACCCATCCGCCTCCACAGTTTAAGGAGGCCATAACATTTTATTTATTTTTTACCTTAAAGGGGCAACTAGCAGTTGCTACATTCATTTTTAAACTTATAAATGAATGATATGTACCCATTGATTCTTGAAGAATGTACAGTATCTTATGAATGCCTCATGAGCGTAGTTCAACTGTCGTACCCCATCTGAACCCAAAATATAAGCTTGTCTTACTCCAATGTTTGTAAACAAAGTACATTTATACAAACACTATAGCCTCAAAATATGGTTAAAACTAGCATTTGAATGATTAGTCCTTGCATCTACAGAGGTTACAGTTCCCCAGCCCCATCCCCATTTACCAATACAGGGGCAGAGAGAATACTTTGTTATTGTTTCTACTGCTGATTGCCACTTTAATCTAATTCGTTCAATATAATTATGACAGTTCAGTGCATTTAATGCTTCAGGTTTTGTACATTTCCCTTTTCAAATAAATCATACATAAATTCCAAAAGGCGTTAGTGTTTGCATTCAAGGTCAGGATTTTATATAAGGGTATTAGCATACAGCATTAAATTCACTTGAAACGGCCATCGAGAGTGCAAATTATACCGTGACATTCGGGGGTCAATTTTCTTTCCACAGGACCTACAATGTGTGCATGCGCCTGCATGAATTGCTTTTATTGGCTTTAAGACATATCATTTAACATTTTAATGTGTCTTGCACACAACCAGTCGTCATTATGTTTTCATCTGATTATCAAATAAATCACTTCAAAAAGTAGGCTAAGTAGGTCACCTGTGCACTTTCGTCTGCTTCAAAATAAATCCAGCACTGTGCACCTGTGCTGTTTGAATGGAAAGGGACATCTATTACAAACACCATTAGTGTGATAACATTAAGCCTACAAAGTGCCGTGTATTCATGGATGTCAAGGGAAGCTAGGCTTCCCTGAGAATGTTAACAATACGAAATGATTTTGTCATTCGTGTGTATCTGTGAGGTTACTATGAATTACACTGAATTATTTACCAGGTTTAATATTTGATTGGTTACATATAATCATTTAGTGTATGACTCAACAACAAAAAAATGATGGCAATCATCCGTTTTTATCACCACTAAGAAACTGCTAGCCATTGGCTGCTAACAGCTGAGAACTGCTAGCTAACTGACAAGCACAAAAACAGTCAACAACTTCAAGAGTACAGACCCCTAGAAAATAATCTGACCGCCCTCTAGTGGTGAAAGTCAGAACTGCCAAAAATGCACAGTCAAAGAGGAGAATAATTATTCTGTCAGGAAAAGTAAAAAAAATAAAAAATTGAGGCATACTAAGACAAGAGAAACGTGAAACAGTGTGTAAATAATAACACATTAGTGCAGGAAATTAAAAAATGTATTCAAATGCTGGAATTAAACAATTAACTATGCAAATGTGCAAAAACTGTGTGCATTAAGGAAATGGACGCCTAGCTCAAATAGAACCATGTCTCTAATAAGCGCCTGTTGTGTTCAGTGATTTAAGCAAATAAATGCCTGGCTATTCATTTCAGTTTTACGGTATTTCACTAGAGGAAGCATCCGTGCCAGGCAAACAACGCCCTTCTGTCGTGGTATCTGTAGTCCATGTATATGATGCTGTCTGGCCCAAAATAATATGACATGATATATTATTTCGGGCCATATACATGGACTACACAGACCGATGGGGCGCTGTTTCATTCGCTCGGATTCTTTCTCCAGTGAGATTGAGTCTTTCTGTCGGTGTGCATCTTGGTCAAAACGATCTACATATTCAGAGACGACCCATTCTGGGGTGGCCGATCAGATTTCAGGGGTGGCCGTGGTCTCTCTCTCTCTCTCTCTCTCTCTCTCTCTCTCTCTCTCTCTCTCTCTCTCTCTCTTTCTGTCAGCCCTAACGTTACCTGTAATTGAAAAGATGAGAGAATTCATGAAATATAACTAATGCCAGAGATCAAAAAGAGCTATCAAATTCAAATTAGCTGGGTATGAAATTGCTTCCAGTGGATGGCGGGAGAGTCGGCTTTAAACAGTCACCCGCAGCTTCCACAAAATGGAATAACAATTTTCAGAGGGCGGGATGGAGTGAGAGGGCCGTAAATGGATAATCCACATCCTCGTTGTTTCTTCGAGAGGCTGTACTCTTCCCCAGATTGTCATGTCTTCTTGTCTTTTTGCAACAAAGTGGCCCATACTGACGTAGTGGAGCTTAATGTGGATGGCAGAAAGAAAGACACCATTTTGAGTTTGAATGCCTCATAAGGCTTTTCCCGTAGTACTTCTGCATGTTGTGGTAGCGTGGGCGAACGCCCTGATTTGATACACCACTGGTAGGGAGGGAGTCGAGAATTGGCATTACACATGATTATAGAGGGAAATATCTCAATCAGCTTCTCTCTTTCCTATTTTTTTCTATCCCTCTCTCATCCTCCCCCTTTTTCCTCCCCCCGCCTCTCTCTCTCTCTAATTCCATCTTTCCCTCTGGTCCTCTCTATCCTGCATGTTACGTCATTTATTTTCAGCCCTCTGTGAATAACACTTTTATTCTGATTAACAATACCGAGTTCGTATGAATCATTCCCCCATTTGCTAAGCAATCTGTTTCCACGTAAGGTGTCCTTGTCAGGTGAGGCAGAGAGTGTGTGTGAGAGAGAGAGGGTCGAGAGAGAGAGAAAGAGGAGTGTTGTAATGTTGTAGTGGGTTTGTTCTGTTGAATATGAATGGACCTGCCTGGGCCCGGTCCTAGGCTTGTTGCTTGTCTCCGTCTCTGTGTGTCACTCTGTGTTGAATAAGGCCGACAGATGGTCAACCCTGGAATTCCTCGACGCTTTCGCCCGGTCTCAGGCCAGATCCACCCTGCTGATAACGCCTCCGACAAAATGTGTGGGGTGTGTGTTTCTGTGCAAGTGCATGTGTGTTGCATTTTGTGTGGTGTGGGTGGATTTTATAATACTACGTTTGTGTGCTCGCGCCAACATTATCTCACGATTCCCCACCACCCTGTTTTGATACACAGGTCCTGCGTTTGTTATAAAAAATATAAAAAACTCCATTCACAACACACGTACAGCTCCTGTGTCTTTTTATCTAACCTTTTCGAATTACGGTAATTCAACTGCACATCCGGCTCAAACGAAGACCCTGTGCATTTTTGTCTAGATTTTTGTTTCTGAATGAAATGAGCTATGCTCCTGTTGAATGAAGCATGGCTCATTGTCAATGAAATATGCTCCTCTTAATGAACAATCTGTAGGTTTCCTGGAGAGAAAAGGCTTTTAGGACTAATCTATACAGGTGGAGAGGAAAGGAGAGAATAGGAGGCATTTTCGAGCTTCGTGTCCAAATCATCCCAAAGTATCAACAAAAGAAAATGCTTCTAACTCAATGAAGTTACTTATAGATGGTTTGGAGATGAAGCACCAACATCCTAATATGTGGATAACATCGACTTGCATTGGATTGTGCCACAAAAGTCTCAATTTTAAACAGTGACCAGGTAAATAAAACCTAAGCAGGGAAACCATTCATTTTGTAATTTGGGTGAACTATCCCTTTAAAACTGTACTTACAGTTGAAGGAAACAACAACATTTTATTGAACCATTATTTTTCCAAAACCTTTCTTGGAATTCAAATTCGAAAGATATAAAGAGCAAAAGAACACACACACACACACACACACACACACACACACACACACACACACACACACACACACACACACACACACACACACACACACACACACACAATACTAGTCATCATCGGAGAGGTTCTTTTAAATTATTGTCTGATTTTACCGCTCTCAACATCCCTGAACTATTGTTATAGATAAAATACTCATAGTGAACAGTAAAACTATTTTAGAACCGGTGGGCTGTGGATGGAAAGAACACACACACACACACACACACACACACACACACACACACACACACACACACACACACACACACACACACACACACACACACACACACACACACACACGTCCGCAATGAGGCCACTTATGGTCAGTGAAGTCTCTTGATGTGTTGTGTTATACAGAATGAGGGAGAACAGAGAGAAATTGTGTAACCTATACCTTCATGTGAGGGTGTGTGTGTGTCAATTATGCTAATGCAGGGAGAAATAATCCCCTGTGTTTTCTGCTATTCTCACAGGGAACCCCAGGTTAATTTCACACAAGCTGTCCACCTGGTATTACAGAGAGGCAAGGAAATGAAGGGAGGGAGGCTGTGAGAGAAGGAAAGAGATAGAGGGGGAAAAAGGTAGAGGGGGAAGATTTTATTTATCCAGGTTAGTCTCATTGAGATACAATCTCTTTTTCACAAGAGACCTTGATGAAGGAAGGGGGGAGGAAGGCAGGGAACAGGAAAATGTAGTGGAAAAGGGAGATGTGATGGGAGGAGGAGGTAAGGGGAATAGGGAGGGAAAGGTAGAGAGGCAGAGAAAGGTAGAAAACAACGTGGAGGGAGAGCCAATGGTGCTTGCTAAAACGTGCAGAGGGGAGGAGCGAGTCACTGGAGCGGAACGAGAAATGCAGCAGGGCCCTAGACTCAAGAATGTGCACAGAGAGAGGGAGCGAGAGCAGAGGGATAGAAAGGAAGAAGAAGAGCGTGTCATTGGAGAGAGATGCTGATATAGGATATTACTCGCTGATGCTCCTCAGTACATTAAATCAGACCCTCTCCCTAGTCATGAGTTCACCAGCAAGATAGAGGAAGATAGATACAGAACAGCACAAAGTGATGCTCTAAACCCTGATTTATAGCTACTGCTCTGACCAAAGAGCCTTAATCCAGGGAAATATTCAGCGAATTTGTCATAAATCATTTTGTGTCTAGATTATTTATGGGCAATGACTTATTCATCACAGATTCACTTTTTGAACTAAAACCATTACTACGGTGTCACTGAAGCCAGTCATTTCATTAATGTTTTATTCAAAACAATCCATATTATTAATTAATCAGGGCTATTGTAGTCATTTATCACAGTCTGTGGTGGGCTGTCATTTTAGTCAGTCTGTAGACCCTTCTAGACACACTCGCGAGGTTTTACATGACTGTGCGTTTCTTTAATCCAGTGAGGCAGAAATCCCGTGTTTGAGGGTCAAGAGTCGACCTGTCTGGTTTGAGGCTACAGACAGACGGGTTTTTAGTTCCATCAGCTGTTTTAGACTTGGGAATCCATCCCAGAGAACTCCCCGACCGATCAACAAGTTCAATCAATCAGGGTTGAAGTTAAAGCAAAGTTGAGTTGGAGCTGAGCCTCTTTTTCAAAATGCAACTTTTTTTCTAGGAGACATTTTTGAGAAGCCTTACCCAACCGGGTGGCGGTGCAGTTCTCACACCCTAAAACAGACAAGATATAGTGGAGCCAGAACTTCTTTCTTCTGCCGTTCTTCTTCTCAGACACTTTTTCCGTATGACCCCTGCCAGGTCTCATCCAGCCTCATCCATCCCCCTTAGAGTTATATAGGAAAGGCTTATGGAGACTGTAAAAATCATTACTGCACCATAAAGCACCCTCCACTCCATACATATTACTTATTAAGATATTCTTGGCCTATTCCTTAATTCCATATTTCAGTACAATCGTTATAGCTATTAAAAAGCCAGGGGACCTCTACCCCGATCTCCATCTTGCTGGTGCATTTTGGCTTTAGTCCGTCCTTCCTGTGTAACCTCCTGGTCTTGCGCCATCTTGGAATGTTAAATGGCCCCCTAGCTCACAAACTACACGTGTGTTTGTGTCTACGGTGCCTTCGGAAAGTATTCAGACCCCTTGACTTTTTCCACATTTGTTGTAAAATTGATTCAATTGTTATTTTCCCTCAATCTACACACACTACCCCATAATGACAAAGCAAAAACAGGTTTTTAGACATTTTTGATAATTAATTTAAAATATATCACATTTACATAAGTATTCAGACCCTTTACTTAGTAGTTTGTTGAAGCACCTTTGGCATCGATTATAGCCTCGAGTCTTCTTGGGTAGGACGCTACAAGCTTGGCACACCTGTATTTGGGGAGTTTCTCCCATTCTTCTCTTCAGATCCTCTCAAGCTCTGTCAGGTTGGATGGGGAGTGTTGCTGCACAGCTATTTTCAGGTCTCTCCAGAGATGTTAGATTGGGTTCAAGTCCGGGCTCTGGCTGGGACACTCAAGGACATACAGAGACTTGTCCTGAAGCCACTCCTGCATTGTCTTGGCTGTGTGCTTAGTGTTGTTCTGTTGGGAGGTGAACTTTCACCCCAGTCTGAGGTCATCAGCACTCTGGAGCAAGTTTTAACCAAGGATCTCTGTACTTTGCTCCGTTCATCTTTTCCTGGAACCTGACTCATCTCACAGTCCCTGTCACTGAAAACATCACCACAGCATGATGCTGCCACCACCATGCTTCACCGTAGGAATGGTGCCAGGTTTCCTCCAGATGTGCCGCTTGGCATTCAAGCCAAAGAGTTCAATCTTGGTTTCATCAGACCAGAGAATCTTGTTTCTCATGGTCTGATAGTCTAGGTGCTTTTTGGCAAACTGCAAGCTGGCTGTCGTGTGCCTTTTACTGAGGAGTGGCTTCCGTCTGGCCACTCTACCATAAAGGCCTAATTGGTGGAGTGCTGCAGTGATGGTTGTCCTTCTGAAAGGTTATCCCATCTCCACAGAGTTAACTCTGTCAGAGTGACCATTGGGTTCTTGGTCACCTCCAAGACCAAGAAGTTCGGCTGGGCAACCAGCTCTATGAAGTGTCTTGGTGGTTTCAAACTTCTTCCATGTAAGAATGATGGAGGCCACTGTGTTGTTGGGGACCTTCAATGCTGCAGAAATGTTTTGGTACCCTTCCCCAGATCTGTGCCTCGACATAATCCTGTCTCGGAACTCTACGGACAATTCCTTTGACCTCATGGTTTGGTTTTTGACATGCAGTGTGAACTGTGTGGGCTTTTATAGACAGGTGTCCAATCAATTCAATTTACCACAGGTGGACTCCAATCAAGTTGTAGAAACATCTCAAGGATGATCAATGGAAGCAGGATGCATCTGAGCTCAATTTTGAGTCTCATAGCAAAAGGTCAGAATACTTATGTAAATAAGGTATTTCTGTTTCTGTTTTTTATTGTTTGAGTGCTTTCCGAAGGAACTGCATGTTGATTGGATATGAACTGAAACATACATTAAATTACAATATTGGTCCAAAGCTAGCTTGGATAGTTGATGCTTAATAGTTTTATCCATACCTCTTAATTTTTACCATTGTGTTCTCTGTCTGTCTGTCTGTCTGTCTGTCTGTCTGTCTGTCTGTCTGTCTGTCTGTCTGTCTGTCTGTCTGTCTGTCTGTCTGTCTAACCCATGTCTGTCTGTATGTCTGTCTAACCCATGTCTGTCTGTCTGTCTGTCTGTCTGTCTGTCTGTCTGTCTGTCTGTCTGTCTGTCTGTCTGTCTGTCTGTCTGTCTGTCTGTCTAACCCATGTCTGTCTGTCTGTCTGTCTGTCTGTCTAACCCATGTCTGTCTGTCTAACCCATGTCTGTCTGTCTAACCCATGTCTGTCTGTCTGCCTGTCTGTCTAACCCATGTCTGTCTGTCTACCTGTCTGCCTGCCTGCCTGCATTTTAGCTCCTATGGGCAAAGCTCTGTGGTCCCCCTGGCTTCCCTATGGTTTCACATTACCCATGCACACAGACAAAGCTTGTTTAGCCAGCAGTGGGCCATGGAGAGGTGGATGGGAGACAGGGAGAGATGGAGGGAGGTGGTGGGGTGCCTTAGGGGGGCGGTGTTTGAGTTAGAGAGAGGGTTCACTTCATTCCACTAAGCCTGGGGGAGAAGAACGGAAACTCTGAAAGTTAAACTAAACTTTCTTTGAACTGAGCGGATGTCATCTGTGCTGTTATGGGTTTTTTCTATTACAGACTGACTAATATATCTTTGTCCTTCCTCTCTCATACAGCTAACATGAGATGATACGGCCTCTCGTTATGTATGCACTCTCGTTAAAACAAGCTTATATTCGTTCCCCATTAATCTCCCTCTTCCAACCAAATCAGTGTGTTCCCTAGTCCGAATAAATTCTGCAATGTATTCCCTAAACTAGTATGTATCTCTACAGTACAGCACACCTCCCTCCCTCACATAAACCCAGACTATGTTCCAACTCGCCTCCCTCCCTCACATAAACCCAGACTATGTTCCAACTCGCCTCCCTCCCTCACATAACCCCAGACTATGTTCCAACTCGCCTCCCTCCCTCACATAACCCCAGACTATGTTCCAACTCGCCTCCCTTCCTCATATAAACCCAGACTATGTTCCAACTCACCTCCCTCCCTCACATGACCCCAGACTATGTTCCAACTCGCCTCCCTCCCTCACATAACCCCAGACTATGTTCCAACTCGCCTCCCTCCCTCACATAACCCCAGACTATGTTCCAACTCGCCTCCCTCCCTCACATAACCCCAGACTATGTTCCAACTCGCCTCCCTCCCTCACATAAACCCAGACTATGTTCCAACTCGCCTCCCTCCCTCACATAACCCCAGACTATGTTCCAACTCGCCTCCCTCCCTCACATAACCCCAGACTATGTTCCAACTCGCCTCCCTCACATAAACCCAGACTATGTTTCAACTCACCTCCCTCCCTCACATAAACCCAGACTATGTTCCAACTCGCCTCCCTCCCTCACATAACCCCAGACTGTCTCAACTCACCTCCCTCCCTCACATAACCCCAGACTATGTTCCAACTCAACTCCCTCACTTACATAACCCCAGACTGTCTCAACTAACCTCCCTCCCTCATATAATCCCAGACTGTGTCTCGCATAAACCCAGACTTTATCACCCTCAGTGTGTATTACCCAAGCTGGTATCCCTGTCTCCCCTGTCTTTCTGTCCCTTCCCTACCTCTCAGTAGTGGAGACAGCCTCTTTGCTCCGGGTGGTTCCCCCCTGCTCTGCTCATTAAGTATTGAGCAGTATGGAGGTAATGGATGAGCTCTAACATCTGGTCTGGCCCAGTCTTTAGTTAAAACAATACCTGCGTTAATGAATCATTGATCACAGGAACCTATCAGGAGAGGCGTTAGGAGGTGCGGTGGTATCTGTGATGTCAGGTTACCTGGCCGACCTGGAGATAAGATTGTGGGTAGTGTTTGCTTGGCTAATCAGTTTGTGATTGGTTAAGGCAGGTGGACCGTTGATATAATAGCTTTGAACCAACTGGTGCAAGTGTATGTTTCTACATTATTTGAATGCAAGTGACAACGTCCCTTTTTCTCCAGAGTAGCGTGTTGCTGCACCCATCACAAGATACTGGATGTAGCCTCGAGGAGGGTACATTTTAATAATGGATGTTGTTTATTGTTTGGTGCCAAATCGGTGTGCCAAAGTGCCATGTCTAACACAATGGTGTATTTACTCTGTGAATTAAGATAAGTACTGGAAGAGTTTGCTGCCGCGTAGCAGCTGGAGGAATGCCACTGTAACTCATGATGTAGTGGTTTTCTCTTGTCAACATCCCTGCTTCAACATTCATAGAAGGCCATACGGTTAGAGCGTCCAATGTGCACATCAGACGTCTGGTAAATACATTTATCAAATACTTTTGGAGACTCGAGTTGCATTGGTTTTAGTTTGCCTAGTACACTAGAACCAGTGGACAGTCCTCAAACGTCAAGCTTAACCAAGCACGGTAGATTTGAACCAGGTCTAATGAATACAGGAACGTGTGCTTAAGGTAAATGTGAAGGTTCACTCTGGCTCGACCTGATAGTTAACCTATGGTGAGGTCAAAGGACGCTCTCCTGGACCTGCCCTAAGCAGCTCTGGACCTGAGCTATGCCTTCATATTACCAGACCTCACACATAATGCATAGGTGAAAGTGCCATTTTCACTGTGGAATGGATTCCTTTTGAGGGAATGAGGCCTGAAGACGCTGTAGCCGCTGTATTCAGAGGATGAAAGACGGAAGCCATTTTGTGTCGACCGGGGCCTTATTGAGTATGCAGAGCACATGTTGTAGCCCAGAGCCGGAGACAGCAAGCACGGGCTGGCTCTGATAAATTCCGCCTGGCCTTGGCTAAACCCACACACTCCCCAGCTTCTCTTCACTTAGCAGACAGAGAGCTAATTGAAGATGATCTCACAGATAAGTGCCCGACTGCACTCTTCCCCCCCCCCCTTCCCTTCTCTTCCCTCCTCCCCACCCTATTTATTTCATTCTCGCTAGCCTTTCACTCTCTCTCTCTTTTCTTTTGTTTTATTCTTTCTCTCTCTGTCCTCTGTCTTTATCGCCGCGTTTCACTCCCTTCACTCTCTCCTGTCCTGTCTCTCTTTCCTTTTGTATCAATCTCTCTCTCTGTCCTCTGTCTTTCCCTCTCGCTTTCTTTTTTTCTTTCTCTCAGCTGCAAAGGCAGTGATGCCTTCTCTCCTCTCCTCTAGTCTCTCTCTCTCGTTCTCTCTCACACACACATTCTCACATTCTTCCCCTCTCTCTCTCTCTCTCTCTCTCTCACTCCCTCTCTCTTGCTGCTCTCACTCTCGCTCCTCTCGCTCCTTTTCTCTCTCCTACCTTTTATCGAATTTAAAGCATAACAGGCCTGCCATTTCATAAGAAATACCAATTCAAGTGGTGAGATTAGGCTTCTGATGATGTTTGACAATAGCTGTGCATGACACTCTCCAATTATATTTGATGGTCACACTGCCCTGAGACCCAGTCTATCCCATATCTCCTCAGTGTTATTGGTGTCTGTAATGGTCCTTTTTCATGTACCTCCCTAAGTGTGTGCTGGTGGTGCTTTTACTGTGTCTTGAGTACATCGTTAAATGTCCTAGGTATCTGGAGAGTCTTCGTTCAAATAATAATACTCTCGGTTCTCAGTTGTGCGTTCTATATTAGGTTCTAACCTCTCTCTCCTTTTTCTCTTTGGTTTCTCTTTATCATTGGGTTCTAAACACCTGTTCTCCGCTGTCTGTTCTCCATTGCAGCACGGGAGGAGAACGTGGCCACGTTCCGCGGCTCCGAGTACTTCTGCTACGACCTGTCCCAGAACCCCATCCAGAGCAGCAGCGACGAGATCACGCTCTCCTTCAAGACGTGGCAGCGCAACGGCCTGATCCTCCACACGGGGAAGTCGGCCGACTACGTCAACCTGGCCCTGAAGGACGGGGCGGTGAGCCTGGTCATCAACCTGGGGTCAGGGGCCTTCGAGGCCATCGTGGAGCCCGTCAACGGGAAGTTCAACGACAACACCTGGCACGACGTCAAGGTCACGCGCAACCTGAGACAGGTAATAGTGGCTAGGGAGGGTGAGAGTGGACAGCACTGTGGTGCTGACACATAACGTGTGCAAACATGCAGATATATTCAGGACATTCAGGTCAACTGATACTGTAGGATAGGTAGAAGACCCATATATTTTGTTCGTCTTAAATAGATTTGACAGTTCCCAAATATATATTTTTATTGCGTTATACATTCTCCTGTTCTTGTAGTTTTTTTGGTCCGTTCACAAGAATTTTTACAGTTGTTTTTAATTTCGTCTATTTTTAACCCCATTGACTTACTATTTCCTAAAGACATGGTTTATTTCATGCCTACTTTGACCTACTTTCCCCTATTAATTTTCTCCATATTTTCTGAATTCCAAGAACACCAATTTCCGGTCTGGTTTTCTTCGGTCCACTGTTTCTTTGGTCCACCCCTACAATCCTCTCTCTCTCCCCTCTCCTCGGCCCCGTCTTATTGTGGGTGCTGGCAGGGAGAAGCTTCAGCCAACCACGACGACTCCTGTTTACCCCAGACTGATCTCTGTTTAGCTGTAAAATCGCCCACAAACCCACAATACAAAATATTCTAATAGTCAAGGTCCTGTTCCCTTCCACATCCTCAGTGAGAGTTGATGGAGGGTGGGTTCTGGCTCTAGGCAAGGGGGCAAAAGATAGACTAGGATTTCAACTATGTAAGGAATTGTAGTAATGGTTTTCCTTAAGTTCTACTAATATATTACAAATTATATTTATATTTTTTGTCAAATACAATAATGCCAAATGTTGTCTCTGACATTTCATTGGAAACGTTTTCATATTGCTACTATAGTAGTGTTTTTAATCTGATCTCTACTCAGTTTAGGAGAAAGCTCAAAGCTGAAATGGATGCTTTGTGAAGGTGCTGTATGAAGTCTAGCTAGTTACATTCCATACAGCTAATTACGCAATCTGGGAAGGGTGTTTCTTTTAAAGGAGCATTATCTCATGGGAAAGTCGAGCAGCTCTTTGGAATCTAAACCAGGTTGATATTCTATGTAAGTATGTATGTTATGTCATCACTTCATCAAGGTCAACTCAAGGTTCATCCCTCTACCTATGGAATACTCTGGATTTCAAATTGAGCTCTATGCCATAAAATATTTCCCTTTTTCTCTTATACCCACTTTATCGCTCTATTTATTTTTCTTAATTATTTCTCTCTTTCTCTCTGTCTCTCCCTCAATCACCCTCTCTCTCTCTCTCTTTTCCCCGAGAACAAGCTTTTGTAGAAAATCAGAACTAACCACTCATGGAATGAGTCATTGTCCTACTAACTGTTGCCTAACCAGCTATTGTACTAACAACACCTTAACTCTTCATCATTGTTTATTAATTTTTTTATTTTTTTATTTTTTTATTAACAACCCCTCTGTTCACTATTTAATTTCCTTTCTTCCCCCTTTTCCTCAAAGCAATCAGGCATTGGACACGCTATGGTAAACAAACTCCATTGTCTGGTAGATATCATTCCAATTTTCCTTTTTTTGGGGTTTGCTGTGTGCTCCTTCCTTCCTTCCCCTCTTCCTTTTTCTTTGACTCTTCATTCTAGACACCATTGTCAAAAAAACGTGGAAATGGGGTTGGTATTTCTTGGCTTTCTTTATATTGGATTCTCTCCCTCCATCGTTCATGATTTGATTCTATCGTTCATCTTTCTTTTTCTCACACTAGCTTCTCTCCTCTTCTGCTTTCCTTTCTACAACTTCTCCCTCTCTTATTCCAAAGCCCTCCAAATCAAGTCTTTCTTTAGGGCTTACTGTTTGACTAAAACCTCCTTTGCATTCCCTATGTTTTGGCCGATGACTGTCGACCAAACTGCCAGAAGCTTTCCACAACTACAACTACAAAAAAAGAGGAAAGAAAACCCAAAAGTACACCAATGGGAGCTCTGACAGTTGTTTCCAGTACACAGTGGCGCATGGCATGCCTAAACTTCTCCATCCTTCCCTTCGATCTCACACTATCCTCATCCCTTGCTTTCCCAATAACCTGCCTAACTAACACTTAACTCACCTGCCATTCACGCTGTCATTTGTGTGTGGTGAATGTTTATAGAAGTGATTCTGATGCTACACCTCCCTAGATAACCCCCCCTCTCATGGCTTTTGGTGTGGTCTGATTGTGTAGTGATTGGGCTTTGGCATGTTCCATCCAGCTGACTTAGAGGTTAGACCTTGCTTTGTGTTAGCACCCCATTCACTCAACTCATCTTGTTATTAAGAAGATAACTAACTACAACATGGCTATGATACTCATGGCTTGTTCATATGTAGAATTAGCAGCACATCCCTTTTTTTGCATGCTTGTTAATGTCTCCACTATCCAGATATCAACTCAAACTAAAACGAGCACAATCAATTTATCCTTGGTGTTGTTGGCATCCTACTAACCCTTCAAGTCTAACCAAATGCCAAATCCCCAAAGAAACCTCATTTACTAACTTGCATCAAAGTTAAAGAAAATATGTCAGTGGGAATATTTTCTTTATCTGCCCTGGTTGAGCGTAAGAGTTGACGTACATGACAGAAACACAGATGAATCCAATGACATGGTCCAGGTTGTGGGACTGGGCCACACACTTGAAGTCATTACACTAGCGAGCATTACTAAGACACAATATCGAGACAAAAACCTAGTCCCTGTTAGATTAACCTGAGCATAAACCTCTGCCTACACCCTGACCCCCGTACCCTCCTTTCTCCCCCAAAACCCAAGATGGTCATGAGTGGACTTTCTCCTTCCTGGTTCTTCCCGTTGTCTAGGTGACGATATCAGTTGACGGTATCCTGACGACCACGGGGTATACCCAGGAGGACTACACCATGCTGGGCTCCGATGACTTCTTCTACGTGGGTGGAAGCCCCAGCACCGCCGACCTGCCTGGGTCTCCTGTCAGCAACAACTTCATGGGCTGCCTCAAAGAGGTGAGACTGCTGCAATATGTACATTTACATTCAAGTGGAACTTACAGGGTTTTAACAACTTTGCAGATATGAAACAAATATCAGTAGAAAAAATATCAAATTCCCAGTTTATGCTTCAAAAGCAACTTTATAAGAGGTTTTAGAAATAGGGTTTTATTTGACTCAAAATGTCATAACTTACATAAAGGCATTGTTGGCAGAATAGATGGATGCAGTTCAAAGCATGATTAATATACAGTGCATTCGGAAAGTATTCAGACCCCTTGATTTTTCCACATTTTGTTACGTTACAGCCTCATTCTAAAATGGATTAAATAAAAAATTGTCCTTATCAATCTACACACAATACCCCATAATGACAAAGCAAAAACAGGTTTTTAGAAATGTTTCCAAATGTATTCAAATAAAAACAGAAATACCTTATTTACATATGTATTCAGACCCTTTGCTATGAGACTCGAAATTGAGCTCAGGTGCATCCTGTGTACATTGATCATCCTCGAGATGTTTTTACAGCTTGATTGGAGTTCAGCTGTGGTAAATTCAAATGATTGGACATGATTTGGAAAGGCACACACCTGTCTATATAAGGTCCCACAGTTGACAGAGCATGTCCGAGCAAAAACCAAGCCATGAGGTCGAAGGAATTGTCCGTAGAACTCAGAGAAAGGATTGTGTCGAGGCACAGATCTGGGTACCAAAATATTTCTGCAGCATTGAAGGTCCCCAAGAAAACAGAGGCCATCATTCTTAAATGGAAGAAGTTTGGACCCACCTAGACTCTTCCTAGAATTGGCCGCCCGGCTAAACTGAGCAATCGAGGGAGAAGGGCTTTGGTCAGAGAGTTGACCAATAACCTGGTGTTCACTCTGACAGGGCTCCAGAATTGGTTAGCTAGCAAGAATTGTGAATTGCTTTGCTAGCTACCGATGCTGAACTTGAATGACTGTTATCCACAGTTAGCCTATCTGTTAGTTGTCAACCGTGCATGACTTGGGCAGGAGCTCACTGGAGCTGAGTACCGACACCTCAAATGTTCTACTGCTTGAGCTCCTGCATCTCTATAGAATATTAGCTCAAAAGTATTGTGGAGCTCCTGCACCTAAATCTAAACAGTACCAGCACCAAAAATGAGTACTGGCACCTATTTCAGTCCAAGTCAAGCACTGGTTGTCAATCAAATGTATTTGGCATCGATCAAATTGGCTGCCAGGAAGGCAAGTTCCAAAAACAGGGAAGCTGCGGAAGGATGAGCAGGCTACTATTCCCCATTGTTTCAATGCAATTTTGACGGCCAACTAGCTTAAAAAGTTTGAGGGTTTATCTAATTTTCTCTAGTTAGATTTGAGCTTATCTCGCTCTGGCTAGCATTATTTGTTGATCTTGTTGTTGATGTGCATAGGCAAATGAGGGGAAGAGAGCCTACCTTTTTATGGTTGTTTGATCAATAGGACTGTGAAATGTCTAAATGTAAGAGGAGAAATCCATTCAGGTGTATTTTGGGGCTTTTGGCGAATGCGTTCTAAAGATCTAAAGTCGTGCTGTTGCTGCTGCCTGTAAACACACAGTCCAGTTCAAGGTGAATGATGGCAGGGCCCGTGTGGCAAATGGCTTATTTAGGCCTACTGTAGCTCTGATTGGTTAGGGTGCACCGGTCTGCGTAAACTCTGGTCCTGGACAAGACAGATGTTTTATTTATTCAGAAATGACTGACTATACATCAGTCCCAAACATTCAATGAATTTATGAAAAGTTGAAAATTACCATATCTAAGTGCTCGCTTGTCATAAAATGTAAAAAAAAAATATTTAAAAAAAGTCTTCCTGGGTGTGTATTTGAACAATTTTAATTTCATGTTGCTAAAACGCTGTCAGTTCCACTTTAACATTTGAGTCATTTAGCAGACGCTCTTATCCAGAGTGACTTACAGTTAGTGCATTCATCTTAAGACAGCTAGGTGAGACAACCACACATCACCACTGTCACATTTGCATTTTAGTCATTTAGTAGAAGCTCTTATCCAGAGCCACTTGCAATCAGTGCAATATGTGAGTCTGTGCTTTACACCAGTGTTTCAAAAATGGCTGGTTAGGACCAAATGGTCCAGTGGGTTACTGTTCAAGCTTGGGTTGAACGTTTGGGAACCGCTATTAACAGTACTGTGGGTTCGCTAAAATGTGTTGAATGTCATAGGTTACTTGTAAAGAGTGTATCTTGCAGTGTGTATTATGCTCTGTGGATCCTATGAAGTTAGGACTAAATTCAATAAAGCCCATCTGGTTTTGAAGAAGGGAGAGCTTTCAGTATCTTCTGGGAGCCATCTGATCCAATTCACAGTGGTTATTCATTTCCACCCGACATCAAATTGTTGCAGGCGCATTTAATTTTGTTTTTCAATTGTTGGTAAATCATTTGATTACGGCCGCGGACGTCAAGCAGTTGCCTGGATGCAGAGGCTCAGGTGAAGTGATGGGATGGGATTCGTTGACTATGCAGCTGGGTTTAAATCTAGGAAGGAAAGGGACAGTCTGAAAACGGGTCTGTTTGTTCCATTGGGTCTGTTCCTGCTCAGAGATGTTTTGATTAAGCCAATTTTTTTAACAGTGTCACAGTTTCCCTCTGAGCACACAAACACACACAGTTCCCTGGAGCTGGTGATGTCATCTTTTAGCGCTTGGCTGGAGACGGTTGCTGCAGTGTGGCAGTATGGTCCTGTATCTCTCTGGAGCTGTTCCCTACTGGTACACACACACACACACAAACATACATACACACAAAATACACACTTTCACCCCCTGCCCAAACACATGTTCCCACACCCCCTGCCACCTCCTCACCACCTCTCCATCAGAGCGTCATGTAGCCCAGGAGATCGGGGGAAATGTGTAGCAGCCATATATTCTCCCTTGCCCTACTTCCTGCTCTGTGCCATGCTGGGCAGGTCTGCCCATACTGACCCAATCACCACTGTATCACTGGGGCCACTAGCTTACCAACACCATGATGCACGCGACCATGTATGAACACGCATGTACTTACACAAATGTTTACACACTTTTACTGGTCCTAGGGAAGTCATGTTCCCTCAATGTTGATCAAAATGCATTTAGTCCCTATTCCTTTCATTCCATCTCCTCTCAATACATGGGACACACACACACACACACACACGCAAACATGGCGCGGGAGAGAATAGGGGACATTTTATGGGCTCCTGCCCATAATGTTTCTGCCATCGTTTCCTATGACTGAAAATAGTGTCTGGACATCAGAACAGCTATCACTAACCTCAATTTGGACGAGAACTTCTACTTCAATGAGTCGGAGGATAAATACATGCTGATTAGCCCAAATCTCCAACACTATAGAGGCCGGCGTGGGGAATACCTGACGAGACCATGTCGACGAGTGGATAAATTACCCCTACACTCCGTTCTATTGGCAAACGTGCAATCACTGGAGAATAAACCGGATGAGCTCCGTTCGAGACTATCCTGTGAACGTGATCTGAAGAACTGTAATACCCAATGTATCTGAGTCTTGGCTGAACAAGGATTTGGTAAATATACAGTGCCTCCGCAAAGTATTCAGATCCCTTGACTTTTTCCACCTTTTGTTACGTTACAGCCTTATTCTAAAATGGATTTAAAAAAAACAAAAAAACTCAGCAATCTACAATGACGTAGAGAAATCTTTGCACATTTATTAAAAATAAAAACATAAATAGCTTATTTACATAAGTATTCAGACCCTTTGCTATGAGACTCGAAATTGAGCTCAGGTGCATCTTGTTTCAATTTATCATCCTTGAGCTGTTTCTACAACTTGATAGGCACACACCTGTCTGTATAAGGTCCCACAGTTGACAGAGCAAAAACCAAGCCATGAGGTCGAAGGAATTGTCCGTAGAGCTCCGAGACGACAGCATTATGTTGAGGATTGAAAGTCCCCAACAACACAGTGGCCTCCACCATTATTAAATGTAAGAAGTTTGGAAGGACAACCATCACTGCAGCACTCCATCAATCAGACCTTAATGTTAGAGTGGCCAGACAGAAGCCTCTCCTCAGAAAAAGGCACATGACAGGTTCGAGGTTCTGCTCGCCTGAGTTAGAATAACTCATGATGAACTGTAAACCATAGTGTTTACCATCTATATTTTCGTAGGTGTCTATTTACCAACAAAAAATGATGTGGCACTAAGACCGCACTCAATGAGCTGTATAAGTAAACAAGAAAATACTCACCCAGAGGTGGCGCTCCTAGTGGCCGGTGACTTTAATGCAGAAAAACTGAAAACCGTTGTACCTAATTTCTACCTGCATGTCACCTGTGCAACTAGAGGTGAAAAGTCCTCCTTTTAGACCTGCACAAGGCTGGGATTGGCTACAGGACAATAGGCAAGCAGCTTGGTGAGAAGGCAACAATTATTAGAAAATGGAAGAGGTTCAAGATGACGGTCAATCACCCTCGGTCTGGGGCTCCATGCAAGATCTCACCTCGTGGGGCATCAATGATCATGAGGAAGGTGAGGGACCAGCCCAGAACTACACAGCAGGACCTGGTCAATGACCTGAAGAGAGCTGGGACCACAGTCTCAAAGAAAACCATTAATAACACACTACGCCGTCATGGATTAAAATCGTACAGCGCACGCAGGGTCCCCCTGCTCAAGCCAGCGCATGTCCAGGACCGTCTGAAATTTGCCAATGACCATCTGGATGATCCAGAGGAGGAATGGGAGAAGGTAATGTGGTCTGATGAGACAAAATTAGAGCTTTTTGGTCTAAACTCCACTCGCCGTGTTTGGCGAGAACACCATCCCAACCGTGAAGCATGGAGGTGGAAACATCATTCTTTGGGCATGCTTTTCTGCAAAGGGGACAGGACGACTGCACCGTATTGAGGCAGGATGGATGGGGCCATGTATCGCAAGTTCTTGGCCAACAACCTCCTTCCCTCAGTAAGAGCATTGAAGATGGGTCGTGGCTGGGTCTTCCAGCATGACAAAGACCCGAAACACACAGCCAGGGCAACTAAGGAGTGGCTCCGTAAGAAGCATCTCAAGGTCCTGGAGTGGCCAAGCCAGTCTCCAGACCTGAACCCAATAGAACATCTTTGGAGGGAGCTGAAAGTCCGTATTGCCCAGCGACAGCCCCGAAACCTGAAGGATCTGGAGAAGGTCTGTATGGAGGAGTGGGCCAGAATCCCTGCTGCAGTGTGTGCAAACCTGGTCAAGAACTACAGGAAACGTATGATCTCTGTAATTGCAAACAAAGGTTTTTCTACCAAATATTAAGTTCTGCTTTTCTGATGTATCAAATACTTATGTCATGCAATAAAATGCAAATTAATTACTTAAAAATCATACAATGTGATTTTCAGGATTTTTCTGGATTCCATCTCTCACAGTTGAAGTGTACCTATGATAAAAATTATAGACAAGCTTTGTAAGTAGGGAAACCTGCAAAATCGGCAGTGTATCAAATACTTGTTCTCCCCACTGTATATATCCTAACCAGAAGCCATGAGTTACAGGCAACATACGCACTGAGCTAAGGGCTTGAGTTGCCCTCCAACGAACCATCAAAAAGGCAAAGCATCGTGGTCTAAGGCACTGCATCGCAGTGCTAGCTGTGCCACCAGAGACTCTGGGTTCGAGCCCAGGCTCTGTCGCAGCCGGGAGCGACCGGGATGTCCATGGGGCGATTCACAATTGGTCTAGCGTCATCAGGGTTAGGGAGGGTTTGGCCGGTAGGGATATCCTTGTCTCATCGCGCACTAGCGACTCCTGTGGCGGGCCGGGCGCAGAGCACGCTAATCAGGTCACCAGGTGCACAGTGTTTCCTCCGACACTTGGTTGGAGACTTGGTTGGGTTGTGTTTCGGAGGACGCATGGCTTTCGACCTTCGTCTGTCCCGAGCCCGTACGGGAGTTGTAGTGATGAGACAAGATAGTAACTACTAACAATTAGATACCACAAAATTGGGGAGAAAAGGGGGGGTAAAATAAAATAAAAAAGGCAAAGCATCAATACAGGACCAAGATCGAGTCCCACTGCACCAGCTCTGACGCTCGTTGTATGTGGCAGGGCTTGCAAACTATCACTGATTACAAAGGGAAACCCAGCTGCGAGCTGTCCAGTGACGTGAGCCTATCAGATGAGCTAAATACCTTCTGTGCTCACTTTGAGGCCAGCAACACTGAACCATGCATGTGAGCACAAGCTGTTCCGGAAGACTGCATAAACACGCTCTCCGTAGTCGATGTGAGTAAGACCTTGAAAGATGTTAACTTTCACAAGCCCACAGGGCCAGGCGGACTACCAGGACGCATGCTCAGAGCATGTGCTGACCAGCTGGCAAGTGTCTTCACTGACATTCACTCTCCCTGACCGTCTGTAATACCTGTTTCAAGCAGACCACCATTGTCCTTGTGCCCATGAACGCCAAGGTAACCATATCTAAATTACTATCGCCCCATAGCACTCACATGAAAGGCTTTGAAAGGCTGGTTGAATGGCTCACATCAACACCATCATCCCAGACACCCCGGACCCACTCCAATTTGCATACCGCCCCAACAGATCCACAGATGACGCAATTTCTATGGCACTCCACACCGCCCTTTCCCATCTAAACAAAAGGAACACCTATGTGAGAATGCTGTACATTGACTACAGCTCAGCATTCAATGCCATGGTGCCCTCCAAGCTCATCACTAAGGTGAGGACCCTGGGATTAAATACCTCCCTCTGCAACTGGATCCTGGACGTCCTGTAGGCAGCAACACATCAGCCCCGCTGACCCTCAACATGGGGACCTCTCAGGAGTGTGTGCTTAGTACCCTCCTGTACTCCCTGTTCACCTACGACTATGTGGCCGTGCACGACTCCAACACCATCAGTAAGTTTGCCAGCGACACGACGGTGGTAGGCCTGATCACCGACGATAATGAGACAGCCTACAAGGAGGAGGTCAGAGACCTAGCAGTGTGGTGCCAGGACAACCACCTCTCCCTCAACATCAACCAAACAAAGGAGCTGATTGTGGACTACAGGAAACAGTGTCCACAGTACTAAGGAACTATCATGGTCCACACACAGTAAGACAGTCGTGAAGAGGGTACGACAATGCCTTTTCACCCTCAGGAGGCTGAAAAGATTTGTCATGGGCCCTCAGATCCTCAAAAAGTTCTACAGCAGCACCATTGAGAGCATCTTGACTGGCTGCATCACCACTTGGTATGGCAACCGCTTGGCATCCGATCGCAAGGCGCTATAGAGGGTAGTGCGTCAGAGGAAGGACCTAAATAGTCTCTTCTCGCTTCTACCGCACAGGAAGTGTTACTAATGCATCAAGTCTTGAACCAACAAGACCCTGAACAGCTTCTACCCCCAATCCATAACACTAGTAAATGGTTAGTCAGGGTATCTAGTGGTTAACTATTTAACTGGTAGGCCGTCATTGTAAATAAGAATTTGTTCTTAACTGACTTGCCAAGTTAAATAAAGGTAAAAAAAATGTTTTAACTAAATAAATCTGCATGGACCCTTTTTGCACTAACTCATTTGACTCATCACATATACTGCTGTTATTGTTTATTGTCCATCCTTTTGTCTAGTCACTTTATCCCTACCTATATGTGCATATCTACCTCAGTTACCTCGTACCCCTGCACATTGATTCGGTACTGGTACCCCGTGTATATAACCAAGTTATCGTTACTCATTGTGTATTTATTCCTTGTGTTATTATTTTTCTATTATTTCTCTTTGTTTCTCTCTGCATCACTGGGAAGGTCCCGTAAGGAATCATTTCACTGTTAGTCTACTCCTGTTGTTTACGAAGCATGTGACAAATACATTTGATTTGACACACGCGCACACACATGCAAACCCGCACGTACACAGAAACACTGCTATCCTCCACACTGCACTCCCTGCCATTAACACTAATTTGCCTGCTGGCGATGCTCTTGTCCTTGCCATCAAACGCTATTATGGATAAATGTTTTGTTACCATGGCATCAGGTAGGCCCCCACGTCTCCCGCTATTGAAAAAAACACACACACACACACACACACACACATACATACACACACACACACACACACACACACACACACACACACACACACACACACACACACACACACACACACACACACACACACACACACACACAGAAGCGTGACTTGGTAGCCGATTATTATGCCTTGCATATGTGGACATAATAACAGTCTTTATGCCTCCTTTTTCCTCCATAACACATCTTTGTGGTGTTCCTATCAGAGAAACACTGACTAAGAGACACCTACAGCAGTTCTGTTGAAATAATGTCCAATTCAATCATTGATACTTGTAATGTATTTCTAATCATCATAGAATCATATGTATGTCATTTCTGAATGACAGTACATGTTATTTCGTGGCATAATATAGTTACTGTTTATTTTGTTATTTCAAATCGTTTATATTGTATTGAGTAAAATGTTTTGTTTTATATTGTCATATTTTAAACTGATAAGTATAATCCAATAAATGAAATATTTTATGAATAGAGGTAAAACAATGTAGATGTGATTTGATTCTCCATTTTTATATCTGTTACACCTGTTTAACATTTAGTGAAGGTCTTTCCGTTTATCAGATTGCCATGTCTGTGTTACCAACAGAGTGGGATATTTACTCTGTAGAAGTTGTCTGATAACCAGTGTGATGTGGAGAAAGGTTGAGTCCTTAGATGACCATGCAGTCACCCTGTCTAAACAGCCCCAGGAAAGACGTGTGTGTGTGTGTGTCTGCCCTCAGATCAGATCGAGTTGAGATTAGCTAGTCTAGCTCTAGCCAGTGGCCTGTGGCTGTCCCCATCCACACTGTCACACTCTTACCCCCTGTCAACAACACACTCCACACATACACAGACACACACACACACACACACACACACACACACACACACACGCACAAATGCCTCACACCACTAGGTCCACTAGAAGTCTGACATATAGTACACGATATGTACAAATGAGTGGATTCGGCTATTTCAGCAACACCCATTGCTGATAGGTGTATAGAATTGTGCGCACCGCCATGCAATCCCCATAGACAAACATTGGCTGTAGAATGAACTTACTGAAGAGCTCAGTGACTTTCAAGGTGGCAGCGTCATAGGATGCCACCTATCCAACAAGTCGGTTTGTCAAATTTCTGCTCTTCTTGAGCTGCCCTGGTCAACTGTAAGTGCTGTTATTGTGGAAACGTCTAGGAGCAACAGCAGCTCTGCCGGGAAGTGGTAGGCCACACAAGCTCGCAGAACGGGACCGCTGAAGCGTGTAGCTCGTAAAAATCGTCTGTCCTCTGTTGTAACACTCATTACCGAGTTCCAAACTGCCTCTGGAAGCAAGGTCAGGCCAATGCATAGTGCCAACTGTAAAGTATGGTGGAGGAAGAATAATGGTCTGGGGCTGTTTTTCATGGTTCGAGCCAGGCCCCTTAGATCCACTGAAGGGAAATCTTAAAGTAACAGAATACAGTGACATTCTAGACGATTCTTTGCTTCCAACTTTGTGGAAACAGTTTGGTGAAGGCCCTTTCCTGTTTCAGCATGACAATCCCCTGTGCACAAAGTGAGGTCCATACAGAAATGGTTTGTCGAGATCAGTTTGGAGGAACTTGACTGGCCTGCACAGAGCCCTGACCTCAACCTCATCGAACACCTTTGGGATGAATTGGAACGCAGACAGCGAGCCAGGCCTAATCTCCCAACATCAGTGTCCGACCTCACTAATGCTCTTGTGGCTGAATGGAAGCAAGTCCCCACAGCAATGTTCAAACATCTAGTGGAAACCCTTCCCAGAAGAGTGGAGGCTGTTATAGCAGCAGGGGGGACCAACTCCATATTAATGCATATGATTTTGGAATGAGATGTTCGACGAGCAGGTGTCCACATACTTTGTCATGCATTGTACAGTTGAAGTCGGAAGTTTACATACACCTTAGTCAAATACATTTAAATTCAGTTTTTCACAATTCCTGACATGTAATCCTAGTAAAAATGTCTGTCCTAGGTCAGTCCCTGTCCTAGGTCAGTTAGGATCACAACTTTATTTTAAGAATGTGAAATGTCAGAATAACAGTAGAGAGAATGATTTATTTCAGCATTTATTTATTTCATCACATTCCCAGTGGGTCAGAAGTTTGCATACACTCAATTAGTATTTGGTATCATTGCCTTTAAATTGCTTAACTTGGGTCAAACATTTTGGGTGGCCTTCCACAATCTTCCCACAATAAGTTGGGGGAATTTCAGCCCATTCCTCCTGACAGAGCTGGTGTAACTGAGTCAAGTTTGTAGGCCTCCTTGCTCGCACACGCTTTTTCAGTTCTGCCCACACATTTTCTATAGGATTGAGGTCAGGGCTTTGTGATGGCCACTCCAATACCTTGACTTTGTTGTCCTTAAGCCATTTTCACACAACTTTGGAAGTATGCTTGTGGTCATTGTCCATTTGGAAGACCCATTTGCAACCAAGCTTTAACTTCCTGACTGATGTCTTGAGATGTTGCTTCAATATATCCACAGCGATGTTCCATCCTCATGATGCCATCTATTTTGTAAAGTGCCACAGACCCTCCTGCAGCAAAGCACCCACACAACATGATGCTGCCACTCCCGTGCTTCACGGTTGGGATGGTGTTCTTCGACTTGCAAGCCTCCCCCTTTTTCCTCCAAACATAATAATGGTCATTATGGCCAAACAGTTCTATTTCTGTTCATTAGACCAGAGGACATTTCTCTAAAAAGTACGATCTTTGTCCCCACGTGCAGTTGCAAACCGTGTCTGACTTTTTTATGGCAGTTTTGGAGCAGTGGCTTCTTCCTTGCTGAGCGGCCTTTCAGTTTTTGTCAATATAGGACTCGTTTTCCTGTGGATATAGATACTTTTGTACCTGTTTCCTCCAGCATCTTCAAAAGGTCCTTTGCTGTTGTTCTGGGATTGATTTGAACTTTTCGCACATAAGTACGTTCATCTCTAGAAGACAGAACGCCTCTCCTTCCTGAGCGATATGATGGCTGCGTGGTCCCATGGTGTTTATACTTGCATACTATTGTCTTTACAGATGAACGTGGTACCTTCAGGCATTTGGAAATTGCTCCTAAGCATGAACCAGACTTGTGGAGGTGTACAATTTGTTTTCTGAGGTCTTGGTTTATTTTATTTTTATTTTCTCATGATGTCAAGCAAAGAGGCACTGAGTTTGAAGGTAGGCCTTGAAATACATCCACAGGTACACCTCCAATTGACTCAAATTATGTCAATTAGCCTATCAGAAGCTTCTAAAGCCATGACATCATTTTCTGGATTTTTCTGACCCACTGGAATTATTATGATACAGTGAATTATAAGTGAAATAATCTGTCTGTAAACAATTGTTGGAAAAATGACTTGTGTCATGCTCCAAGTAGATGTCCGAACCGACCTGCCAAAACTATAGTTTGTTAACAAGACATTTGTAGAGTTGTTGAAAAAGGAGTTTTAATGACTGCAGCCTATGTGTATGTAAACTTCCCACTTCAACTGTTTGTACAGGCCTGTGTGAGAGCATGGTGCTGGAGTATGGAAAGCACCCCACCCTGTGGAACAAAATGCACACTGCAACTGCTGAACATTCACCAGAGAGAGAGAGAGAGATCTCTTGGCAGCGACAGCTTGTCTCAGGATCTGGGCACCATTTGGTGTTTTACAACATCTTGTGTGGTATTTTCTATTTTCTGTTTAACATCAGCCCCTGTTTTTATCCAAACACACACTGTGGGAGGTTGGTATACACCCATAACATGTGGGGGATTGGCATACAACCTCTTGTAGTATTGCTTTTGTAGTCGTGTCGCTAGGTTGTGACCCTAATGGTGTAACAAGGACTCTCACTAACATTACTGACACAGGGTGACACAACCCTCAGTGCCCACCCCCCATCCCACCTCCACACACACACACTCCAGCTGCCATCCCTACCCTCCAGTCTCAATGTCTATGCAAATCACTCCTCTTATGCCATGGGCTAGCGCCATCCTTGAGCAGTGAGTGGTCTGGTCCCACAGACAGAACACACACACAGTGTTCCCCCATACACACATACATACATACACACACCCAGCATGCCAGGGGTGTGTTGCATCCTTGAGTGGTGTGTGTGTGTCGGTGGTGGTCTGTGCACAGTGGGGACCCGGGGCCATTAATTCCTGGAGAGCGGTGGGCAGGGCCGGCAGGCAGAGATTTATGGGAGAGGCAGACAGCTGTGGATGATTAATGTGTGTGTCACCAAGGGCCCCACTCAGCTCAGACACACACACACACACCAATGCAGGGGCCAGGAGGACGATATGGTGTGTGTGTGATTGTGTTTGAGGGCCAGAGGAGCATGGACTCCTTTTGGAAATATGGAGGCAGTGCCTTAGAATACACACACTTTTGTTTTACTATCCTTGTGGGGACCAAACAATTGATTCCCATTCAAAATCTTAAACCTAAGCCTAATCCTTAACCTAACCTTATCCCCTAACCTTAAATCGAACCTTAACTCCTAACCAAAACCCTATCCCCTAATTCTAACCCCAAATCTAATTTTAACCCTTACCATAACCCCTAAGCCTAAAATAGCCTTTTTCCTTGTGGGGACCAACTGTTCCTTGTTTTACTATCCTTGTGAGGGCTTCTGACAGTAAATCCGAAAAACACACACTCCCCTCTTAGTAAAGCTGTATGATGAATACTGTGAGGTGTATGATTCCAATGACGGTTGTGTTGAATGGGGTTTGGCCTTGGTTATACCCCTGTGTCGTTTCTCACACAGCCAGACAGTGTGTTGATGTCCGTCTCTCTCTCTCTGTCAGTCAGTGTGTCTCTCTCTCTTTGAGCGAGTGTCTGGTAGAGGAGATAACAGGCTGATGGAATTCTACTCTCCATATTCAAACACAAGTCATTTTTCATTTCTACATCCACATAGAACACACACACACACACACACCTTGGTTATACCCTTGTGTTATTTCTCACGCAGCCAGACAGTGTGTTGAAGTCCGTCTCTCCCCCCCCCCCCCCCCCCCATCCCACACACACACACAGACACATGCTTCTGAATCAGTCATGTGGGCATACCTACAGTGTGTCACACAGACAATTTTGAATAGACAGAAGCTCAGTCTGTGTTCGTGCCTTCTCATGTCTGTGCAAGAATCAGAGATCACTCACTCACTATCTGTTTGATTCACTTCTAATGCTGTGATTCAGCTGGGAAACCTGCCCTCTGCATTTGTGCTGCCCTGATAAAATACCTATGCGGTGAGACCGGCAAGATAAGTTACAATGTTTTGTAGATGCCTTGCTAAAAGTGACTTGTCATCTTGTCAAGGTTTTCCCTCCGCGAGCTGATCTTTATTTGTATCCAAGAGTAATATATATTCAGCATTTTATCAGGAGGCAATTGGAGGAATGGGATTAGTAATGTGTAGCTATTGTACTTGTAAAAATCAACTGGTCCCCAAGCGCAGGCTGCCTATTGTACTGCGGCTCAGTTTCAAATGTGCCCGAACAGATTGTCTCGCAGTCATTTCTCTCTGTCAACCTCTCTAATCAGTCTTACGGACGGGTCGGATGTTTGAATATGAAGAAATGGTTAGAATATGAAAGATGGTAGGGAAGGCTCGGGCGACTGTGTGTTATATTGCATAAATCTCACACGTTTTGTTGTGCGAGACAGGTGGTATCAAAAGAGAAAGCGGTCTAAGGAGAATACTAAAACAGAGGATCATTGTGTTTTTCATAATACGTAAATACTCATGTCAAAATGTAAAGTATTTGACATTCAGAGAAGTTACCAGGACAGACAGACAGACAGACAGACAGGCAGACGGACAGACAGACAGACAGACAGACGGGCAGACGGACAGACGGACGGACGGGCAGACGGACAGGCGGGCAGGCGGACAGGCGGACAGATGGACAGACTGGAGAGAAAGAGAGACAGACAGAGAAAAGAGTGAGAGAGGCAAGTTGAAATGTCACCGGGCACTGCCTGACGCCTCATCACCGGCTCGGCAGGAATTAGCTAGCTGACATTTTACGTAGACGCCCGCCACCACTCCAGATGACAACGTCGCCTGGCGACCAAATTGCAAAGTGTCACTTTGTGTCAGACACGGGGAGACGTCTGAACGTCTCACGGCTTGTGATGTCTGGAAATTACAGAGAAGCCGGCGGTTGAAACTTGATTTAGATAATGAAAAATGCTTCAGGTCGACGTGACAATGCAGATTAAACGACGGCAAACGACAGTGATAATATCGCAAATAATGATAATCACTGTCCAATCAGTGCCGAGGGATTTGCAGTGCTCTAGCCGGGGATCTTCAAGGTCGCAGTGAGATGGCCGCGGGTGACAGCTACTGATATCTGACGGAAAGGGATTTAGAGGGAAGCATATGTTGGTTGTTTAAGTCTGGGGACTTCAGGGGACAATTGGACAGCTTTATGTTTTGTTTCTGTCTTCTGTGTTGTGATTTGTAGCACAGTGTGTGTAATATTTGATGTAGCGTGTGCATTAAGTTATGGAGTTTGTCTACTGTTTCGCTAACACCCAGCGTCATAACATGTTATGATGTCATAACAGATGACATAACCTGTCATAATATGGTCATAACACTGTCATGACCCATATATTTACAACTGTTGTGACATATATTGTGTTATTTTATAGCTGGTTATGACACCTACATTAGTGTGTCAACACCCACATTTATTCAAATGTGTTTTTTTTCCCTGCCAAGAAGTTTCCTTTCGTTTGAAAGTTTGTTTCTTAAGTAATTTGTTGTAAAAAAATAATATTTTGCCATGTTTTTTTTTTTTCAATCATATTTCAATCATATTTTATACATTGTCATAGAGCATTTCGACCATCCTGTGCCACTTTCCTTGGAGTCAGAAAATACACTTTATGACACTGTCAAGAAGCATTATGACCATCATAATCATATTAGCCAGATCGTACATACCCTATTTTTGACTGATGACTGAATTAAGGGCAATCTGGTCCTGCTCCTGAAATCTGCTCCTGCAGTCATCCCAGTCATCAGAAACAGAGCATTGGGGTAGGTGCATGTCTGACATCAGCGTGTGCACAATTACAATGATAATTTAATATGGTCAATTTCAGAACATTTTCTAAACAGAAACATGCTTTTGACAAAGTAGGCTATGGTGTAATGCAGTGGTTCCCGAACTTTTTATAGTCCTGTACCCTTTCAAACATTCAACCTCCAGCTGCGTACCCCCTCTAGCACCAGGGTCAGCGCTCTCTCAAGTGTTGTTTTTTGCCATCATTGTAAGCCTGCCTCACACACACTATACCATACATTTATTAAACATAAGAATGTGTGTGAGTTTTTGTCACAACACGGCTTGTGGGACGTGACAAAGAGCTCTTATAGGAACAGGGCACAAATAATAATAATTTTGCCCTTTATTTTGCCATCTTACATATAAAACCTTATTTGTTCATCGGAAATTGTAACTCACCACAGGTTAATGAGAAGGGTATGCTTGAAAGGATGCACATAACTCTGCAATGTTGGGTTGTATTGGAGAGAGTCTCAGTTTTAAATCATTTTCCACACACAGTCGGTGTCTGTATTTAAGCTTTCATGCTAGTGAGGGTTGAGAATCCACTCTCATGTTGGTACGTGGTTGCAAAGGGAATCAGTGTCTTAACAGTGCGATTTGCCAAGGCAGGATACTCTGAGTGCAGCCCAATCCAGAAATTTGGCAGTGGCTTCTGACTAAATAAAATGTTCACAGAACCTCTTGTTGCAATTTTAGATGAGGTTCTCTTGTTCAGATATCAGTAAGTGAACTGGAGGCAGGGCATAAAAGGGATAACGAATCCAGTTGTTTGTGTCATCCGCTTTTGCGTAATTGCGCACCCAACTCATTCAGGTGCTTCACTATATCACATTTGACATTGTCCGTAAGCTTGAGTTCATTTGCACACAAAAAAACCTACAATGATGGGGGAAAGACCTGTGTGTTGTCCTTGATAATGCAGAGAGAGAAGAGCTCCAACTTCTTAATCATAGCTTAAATTTTGTCCCGCACATTGAATATAGTTTTGGAGAGTCCCTGTAATCCTAGATTCAGATCATTCAGGTGAGAAAAAACATCACCCAGATAGGCCAGTCATGTGAGAAACTCGTCATCATGAAAGTGGTCAGACAAGTGAAAATGATGGTCAGTAAAGAAAACTTTAAACTCGTCTCTCAATAAAAAAAAAAAAGGTAAATCCTTTGCCCCTTGATAACCAGCACACTTCTTTATGTTCTGTATGTTGGTCACTGCCCATATCGTTGCATTCTGCAGAAAATACACGAGAGTTCAGTGGCCTTGCTTTAACAAAGTTAACCATTTTCACTGTAATGTCCAAATCGTCTTTCAAGCTGTCAGGCATTCCCTTGGCAACAAGAGCCTCTCGGTGGACGCTGCAGTGTACCTAAGTGGCGTCGGGAGCAACATTACCACTCCACTATGTCTCTCTGTCATGGCTTTTGCACGATCAGTACAGATAACAACACATCTTGACCACCAAAGTCCATTTGATGTCACAAAGCTGTCCAGTACTTTAAAAAATATCCTCTCCTGTTGTCCTGATTTGCAGAAGAGGATGTCTTCCTTAATTGACCCCCCATAAATGTAACAGACATATACCAGGAGCTGTGCCAGGCCCGTCACGTCTGTTGACTCATCCAGCTGTAACACATATAATTCACTGGCTTGTATACGAAGCAGTAATTGTTTCAAAACATGCCACTGATTAGTCTTGAAACAGTGTTGTTTGATGGAGGCATTGTCTGTATAGTTTTTTGGGCCTTTTCCCACAGCATTGTCCCAGCCATATCCGCAGCAGCAGGAAGAATTAAGCCCTCCACAATAGTATGGGGCTTGCCTGTCCTAGCCACTCGGTATCTCACCATACAGTATAAGATGCTTCTATCCCCTTCTTATTAATGGTACCTGTTGCTTTTATACATGTCTTACTACTCGAAAGTTGTCTTAATTGTTGCTCAAAAAACTCCTGTGGCTTATTTTTCTAATTGGCATGTTTTGTTTCTAAATGTCTGTGCAAGAGTGATGGTTTCATTCAGTTGTGAGTACTTTTCCACTTATAACACACTGTGGCTGAAGAAAGGCACTACTCCCAATATAAGTGAACCCCAAATCAATGTACTTCTCATCATATTTGCGCCTCTTCGATGGTCCAATGTCCCTGTCTGTTGTTCGGTGCTTTCCCGGGTAAAGGGGCAGTAGCTCTTCGGCTGCATCAGATTCTCAACTGTCAGTGCCCGCTCTAACTGGGCTAACAACAAATGTAGAATTACTGATGCTAGCATTGGATTTTCTCGTGGAAGCAGTACAACTTGTGTCGTCGACAGATGCAGGTGTAGTACTGCTTGTGGTGTCAGTACTACCAGTAAAGCTGGTATGTGTCTCTATGGATGCGGGCCTTACTTTTTTTTAACCATTTATCAATTTTCGAGCAAACGGAATGAGCAGCAGCTACTTTTGGCTTCAAAGAGAGTAACGGTTAATGTGATTGGATATTAATTATTTGACTAGGCTACCTGTATTTGACATTGTGTTGTTATTTCGCTGAACACTACAGTCGTGGCCAGAAGTTTTGAGAATGACACAGATATACATTTTCACAAAGTCTGCTGCCTCAGTTTGTATGATTGCAATTTCCATATACTCCAGAATGTTATGAAGAGTGATCAGATGAATTGCAATTAATTGCAAAGTCCCTCTTTGCCATGCAAATGAACTGAATCCCCCAAAAACATTTCCACTGCATTTCAGCCCTGCCACAAAAGGACCAGCTGACATCATGTCAGTGATTCTCTCGTTAACACAGGTGTGAGTGTTGACGAGGTCGAGGCTGGAGATCACTCTGTCATGCTGATTGAGTTCGAATAACAGACTAGAAGCTTCAAAAGTAGGGTGGTGCTTGGAATCATTGTTCTTCCTCTGTCAACCATGATTACCTGCAAGGAAAAAAAGAAAAAAAAAAAAAAAGGGCTTCACAGGCAAGGATATTGCTGCCAGTAAGATTGCACCTAAATCAACTATTTATGGGCTCATCAAGAACTTCAAGGAGAGCGGTTCAATTGTTGTGAAGAAGGCTTCAGGGTGCCCAAGAAAGTCCAGCAAGCTCCAGGACCGTCTCCTAAAGTTGATTCAGCTGTGGGATTGGGGCACCACCAGTACAGAGCTTTCTCAGGAATGTCAGCAGGCAGGTGTGAGTGCATCTGCACGCACAGTGTGGCAAAGACTTTTGGAGGATGGCGTGGTGTCAAGAAGGGCAGCAAAGAAGCCACTTCTCTTTAGGAAAAACATCAGGGCCAGACTGATATTCTGCAAATGGTACAAGGATTGGACTGCTGAGGACTGGGGTAAAGTCATTTTATCTGATGAATCCCCTTTCCGATTGTTTGGGGCATCCGGAAAAAAGCTTGTACGGAGAAACCAAGGTGAGCACTACCATCAGTCCAGTTTCATGCCAACAGTAAAGCATCCTGAGACCATTCATGTGTGTTGTTGCTTGTCAGCCAAGGGAGTGGGCTCACTCACAATTTTGCCTAAGAACACAGCCATGAATAAAGAATGGTACCAACACATCCTCCGAGAGCAACTTCTCCCAACCATCCAGGAACAGTTTGGTGACGAACAATGCCTTTTCCAGCATAATGGAGCACCTTGCCATAAGGCAAAAGTGATAACTAAGTGGCTCGGGGAACAAAACATTGATATTTTGGGTCCATGGCCAGGAAACTCCCCAGACCTTAATCCCATTGAGAACTTGTGGTCAATCCTCAAGAGGCGGGCGGACAAACAAAAACCCACAAATTCTGAAAAACTCCAAGCATTGATTATGCAAGAATGGGCTGCCATCAGTAAGGATGTGGCCCAGAAGTTAATTGACAGCATGCCAGGGTGGATTGCAGAGGTCTTTAAAAAGAAAGGTCAACATTGCAAATATTGACTCTTTGCATCAACTTCATGTAATTGTCAATAAAAGCCTTTGACACTTGTGAAATGCTTGTAATTATACTTCAGTAATCCATAGTAACATCTGACAAAAATATCTAAAGACACTGAAGCAGCAAACTTTGTGGAAATTAATATTTGTGTCATTCTCAAAACTTTTGGCCACGACTGTCACGTTCTGACCATCGTTCTTGTGTGTTTTCCTTGTTTTAGTGTTCCTGTCTTTGTGTTTGTTACACCAGATAGGGCTGTTTTCGGTTTTTCACATTTCTTGTTTTGTATATTGTTCATTTATCATCTTCATTAAAGATGTATCACAATAACCACGCTGCGTTTTGTTCCGCCTCTCCTTCAACAGAAGAAATCCGTGACAACGACTGAAGATGGTTTAATTTTATTTTTGGCCGTGAAACAAGGCTACTCAGACGAGGGAAAAAACCTCACCAAAATGTATAGCCCCGTTGGAAAATATAAATGGACTGTTTGAAAATGTGAAGAATTTTTTATTTAAATGTGAATCACATTTTTATTTGGCATACACCCGATGGAGTTGTGTGTACCCCAGTTTGGGAATAACTGGTGTAATGGAATGTTTTGCCTTGTGTGGTAGGTTTTGTGGATTTTGACAAAACTGTAGTTGTCATAACCAGCCATAAAATAATGCAGTATATGTCACAACAGGTCTAAATATATGTGTCATGGCAGGTTATGTCAGCTGTTATGAAATATTATGACCATGTCACATAACGTGTTATGACGCTGTGGGTGTCAAGTAAAGTAAAGTAAAGTAAATTGTTTCATTAACTGCCTTGATCAGGAGCGGAGCGACAGATTTTTACCTTGTCAGCTCGGGGATTTGATCTTCCAACCTTCCGGTTACTAGTCCAACGCTCTAACCACTAGGCTGCCTGCCGCCCCTTATGTTGCTCCCACCTAAAGCTACATAATATCTGCCTATGTACAGCAGTGTACCATGAATGTGTCAGCATACAGTATGTTAGCGGGGGAGTTGCATTTTTCATGCTCCTGTCTCATCTGTGTGTGTTTGTTCTCTGACCGGAACTAATCTCACAACAATGACATTTCACCCCTCTTTCAACTGTCAACCACTGAAACTTTAAACAAGCTACAGTGAATGTGTCATGGCTCCTATCAACTGAGGCACATAAAGGGAGAAAAAAAAGTGTTATTTTTGATTGCATGAGACTAACTGTTTTGCACCAAATGTCGCAGTGTGTTTGTGAGATAATGTTGCTACTGAATGAAACTGAAGATGACCATATGACATAGGACTGTCCGGATTTTGCCGTAAAGCCAAATCTGACCTTGGCTCCAACTATCAACACCTCCAACTTTAAACAGCTCACTGTTCTTACGGCCTCTTTACGGAGCAACCCAGGTCACGCTCTCTCACCATGGAGATGTGAAGGTTTTCCAACAAACCCCATTCTCCGTGCGTTGATGAATGGCTAAGGCCGAGTTTGTTTTGGGATGAAATCCCGGTCCGGTGGCAGTAACGTATGAGTGCATTAGCAAAGAGAAAATCAGGGGGAAGGGATGGGGGGTGGAGAGATCGATAGAATTTCAGGTGTGGAGGACAGCAGATATAAACCTTGCATCAAGGAGGAGATGAAGAGGTCTGTGGGCCTCATCTGAAGATCGATAATGGAGCTCTGCTGGCATATGGGACATTTTATTTAGCTTATTTTACTGGAATATTTCTGTGGGATAAACCCTCCTTGAGATGAATCATTTTATTGCCCAAGACAACAACAGTTATACCCTCTTGGAGTTATTATAGTCCAAATTTGGATTACTTACAAAGACATCAGTTCTGTATAACAGGTCATAGGGATGGAGAAAATATGATATTTTAGAGCAATGTCATGTTACTGTGATTCTTCGCTCGGATTCATCTCTACATTGAACTGTGTATTGACAGATAAGTCAGAACTTAATATCCACCATGCATGCACATCCCTCTGCATCCCACTATCTTTCTATACCCTTAATAGACAGACACTATGGTTCTGCCAACTCCTTAGTGAGAGAAACAGTCTGCCTCAGCAGTATTTTTACTGTCAGCCCTGGTTAGGAAATGACTGTAGGGACTTTGTCATGTCTGACTGCTTATAAAAACATACTGGGCATTAACTCACAGAAGCACTTCCATAACTTACACAAACTCAATTAGGATGTGGAGGCGTGAGCGGCACAACCACTTATCTTGTGTGTTTACGAGATAGAGGAGCGGAGACTGAATGAGACTCAGCGTCGTAGCCACGGTAATCTGCTCTCTGTCCCTATACAGTGCCTTGCGAAAGTATTCGGCCCCCTTGAACTTTGCGACCTTTTGCCACATTTCAGGCTTCAAACATAAAGATATAAAACTGTATTTTTTTGTGAAGAGTCAACAACAAGTGGGACACAATCATGAAGTGGAACGACATTTATTGGATATTTAAACTTTTTTAACAAATCAAAAACTGAAAAATTGGGCGTGCAAAATTATTCAGCCCCCTTAAGTTAATACTTTGTAGCGCCACCTTTTGCTGCGATTACAGCTGTAAGTCGCTCGGGGTATGTCTCTATCAGTTTTGCACATCGAGAGACTGTCATTTTTTCCCATTCCTCCTTGCAAAACAGCTCGAGCTCAGTGAGGTTGGATGGAGAGCATTTGTGAACAGCAGTTTTCAGTTCTTTCCACAGATTCTCGATTGGATTCAGGTCTGGACTTTGACTTGGCCATTCTAACACCGGGATATGTTTATTTTTGAACCATTCCATTGTAGATTTTGCTTTATGTTTTGGATCATTGTCTTGTTGGAAGACAAATCTCCGTCCCAGTCTCAGGTCTTTTGCAGACTCCATCAGGTTTTCTTCCAGAATGGTCCTGTATTTGGCTCCATCCATCTTCCCATCAATTTTAACCATCTTCCCTGTCCCTGCTGAAGAAAAGCAGGCCCAAACCATGATGCTGCCACCACCATGTTTGACAGTGGGGATGGTGTGTTCAGGGTGATGAGCTGTGTTGCTTTTACGCCAAACATAACGTTTTGCATTGTTGCCAAAAAGTTCAATTTTGGTTTCATCTGACCAGAGCACCTTCTTCCACATGTTTGGTGTGTCTCCCAGGTGGCTTGTGGCAAACTTTAAACAACACTTTTTATGGATATCTTTAAGAAATGGCTTTCTTCTTGCCACTCTTCCATAAAGGCCAGATTTGAACAATATACGACTGATTGTTGTCCTATGGACAGAGTCTCCCACCTCAGCTGTAGATCTCTGCAGTTCATCCAGAGTGATCATGGGCCTCTTGGCTGCATCTCTGATCAGTCTTTTCCTTGTATGAGCTGAAAGTTTAGAGGGACGGCCAGGTCTTGGTAGATTTGCAGTGGTCTGATACTCCTTCCATTTCAATATTATCGCTTGCACAGTGCTCCTTGGGATGTTTAAAGCTTGGGAAATCTTTTTGTATCCAAATCCGGCTTTAAACTTCTTCACAACAGTATCTCGGACCTGCCTGGTGCGTTCCTTGTTCTTCATGATGCTCTTTGCGCTTTTAACGGACCTCTGAGTCTATCACAGTGCATATGCATTTATACGGAGACTTGATTACACACAGGTGGATTGTATTTATCATCATTAGTCATTTAGGTCAACATTGGCTCATTCAGAGATCCTCACTGAACTTCTGGAGAGAGTTTGCTGCACTTAAAGTAAAGGGGCTGAATAATTTTGCACGCCCAATTTTTCAGTTTTTGATTTGTTAAAAAAGTTTGACATATCCAATAAATGTCGTTCCACTTCATGATTGTGTCCCACTTGTTGTTGATTCTTCACAAAAAAATACAGTTTTATATCTTTATGTTTGAAGCCTGAAATGTGGCAAAAGGTTGCAAAGTTCAAGGGGGCCGAATACTTTCGCAAGGCAATGTATGTTCCTCTGGAATGGGGACTGAGGGAGGGCAGCTAATTTGGACCAAGTTAAAGCCTTTAAGCTAACGTCGTCACAAAATGGCCACCGTTTACGGTCCTTAGTGTAGCTATTTCTGTTTGTTGACACACACACGCACACTGCTTAGGTTCTACTTAGGCAATCTAACGGTTAAGAGCGTTGGGCCAGTAACCGAAGGGTCTCTGGTCCAAATCCCTGAGGCGAGTAGGTGAAAAATCTGTTTATGTGCCCTTGAGCAAGGCAATTAACCGTAATTGCTCATGTAAGTTGCTCTGGATAAGAGTACTAAATATGATATGTAAATGTTAAGACTATTTTTAAAAGCATTATTCTAGTTCCTTGGGTGATACTGTACATTAATAGCTTTAATAGTCATTATTATTATTATTGGAACTAGCTGCCAATACAGTGTGTGTGTTTGCCTGGTGTTGCTAGGATGTTTGGTGTGTAAAACGGTAACCTCAGTGTGGTTTTGTTTAGGTAAAGCTTCCGCCCTAGGAGGATGGTATTCATGATCGCTGGGATAAACCCTCTAGATTCCGGAAAGGATGGAAGCATGGCTGGCTGGCTGGCAGGCAGGCAGGCAGGCAGGGATTTGACATCTCCGGGCCCTTGACCTCCTTTAGAGAGAGAGGAATAAGAAAGATAATCTCCTGGTCGGTGGGTCGGGTGGTGGGACGCGTCTCCTTCAGGCACCAGAGGGATGAGTTGATTTACTGTCAAATCTGCCGGATTATCAATAATCTCACACAGACCCCGATCTACTCACAGAGAGCTGTGTACTCACTCACGCACCCCGAGAGCGAGAGGTTGTTTGTGTGTGACCGGGCATGTTCGTTTGTGTGTGTGTGTGTGTGTGTGTGTGTGTGTGTGTGTGTGTGTGTGTGTGTGTGTGTGCGTGCGTGCAAAGGTGTGTTCGCATGTTCATACTTTGCTCAAAGTAGGCTACCCAAGAAAAAGAGAAGGGCTTCTGTTCTGCCCAGAGAACTACAAAAAATGCTTCAATTTTCCACTTGAGCAGATTTCAATTTACACACACATCCCCCTCTGTCTCTCTGTCCTCTGGGTTATTGACAGCATTAAGACTGCTGTGATAAAAGATTGGCCACTTAGTGGAACTCAGGCTTTGTTTTTCTCTGCTAAGGACACTCACTCACAGAATGGCAAGGTTGGCTATAGTGAACTGTCAGTGTTGTCACTGGTGGGTGTACCTCTCTGATGAAGGATCTAATGCCCAAATAGGTTGGTTTGTAGTTTATGAACAAACTTTTTCCTATTTAATTGAACCATGTTGCCCTCTAAGAGGGACTGGATATTTCTTAAGGGGGTGTGGTGCCTAGAATCATTGTGTTTATGTGTGGCAGACATACTGTGTCTAGGGCCAGAGCATTACATCAGCCTCTCAAAGCAGCCAAGGGCAGCCAGCTAGTCAATTCCCCTTTAAAACAGAGCTGGGCCACCACAACTGTGTGTGTGTGTGTGTGTGTGTGTGTGTGTGTGTGTGTGTGTGTGTGTGTGTGTGTGTGTGTGTGTGTGTGTGTGTGTGTGTGTGTGTGTGTGTGTGTGTGTGTGTGTGTGTGTGTGTGTGTGTGTGTGTGTGTGTATGGGCACTACTGCTCAGCTGTGAAGGTGCGTGCGCTCCTGCGTTCGCGTGTATGTCTCCCACCCTTTTGTGGAGCCATTAGCATTGCTATCAGGACGAGCAGACCCTGATGCATATGTCAGACCACTGAGAGTCAATTACCTCAGCCAGAGACAGCCATTGTGTTTGTCTGTGTGCCCTGGCCTATTGGTATTTAATACAGATATATTAATATAGCCGACTGACTGATCAACATGAACTTTACCTGCCAATTTTGGAGAGACCACACCACCCCGAAAGTCTGACATTAACAAACTGTTATCTTTGAGTGTTTTATTATACACTGACTATACAAAACATTATGAACACCTTCCTAATATTGAGTTGCACCCCCTTTTGCCCTCAGAACAGCCTCAATTCGTCGGGACATGGACTCTACAAGGTCTAGAAGCGTTCCATAGGGATGCCCATGTTGACTCCGATGAATCCCACGGTTGTGTCAAGTTGGTGGACCATTCTTGACACACACGGGAAACTGCAGCAGCTTTGCAGTTCTTCACTTAAACCAGCACCTACTACCATAACCCACTCAAAGGCACTTAAAACTTTTGTCTTGCCCATTCACCCTCTGAATGGCACACACACACACAACTCTTGTCTCAAGGCTTAAAAATACTTATTTAACCTGTCTCCTCATAGCTTTCACCTGGGTCCTGGTCAGTCTATTTCATGGAAAGAGTTCTTAGTGTTTTTAATGTTTTGTACACTCAGTGTATATTTGTTTAAATCCGTTAATGATAATGTGGTATTTGTATTTTTTTTACAGTGAAGGTAATGATGAAGACTGGATACAGAGGTTGATGTTAAAAGGTTTGCAATAACTTACTTGACCATACCTTGAAAATGACCACGACCTCTGTCTCCCTTCTACCAATCTCTCCGTCCAGGTGGTCTACAAAAACAACGATATCCGTCTGGAGCTCTCCCGTCTGGCCCGCATCGTAGACCCTAAGATGAAGATCCAGGGGGACGTGGTCTTCAAGTGTGAGAACGTGGCCACCCTGGACCCTATCTCCTTCGAGACCCCCGAGGCCTACATCAGCCTGCCCAAGTGGAACACCAAGAGAATGGGCTCCATCTCCTTTGACTTCAGGACCTCGGAACCCAACGGACTCATCCTGTTCACCCACGGCAAGCCCCAGGAACGCAAGGAGGCCCAACGCAGCCAGAAGAACACCAAGGTAAGCCAATGAATGATGAATGGATCAAACAAACAATTTACTTTAGCCTTTAGGTAAAGCTATGTCTAAAACTGTAAATAATCCAAGTAAGAAACAAAACATCTGCGTTCAAGGATCTTGGATGTATTTATCCTGTTTTGTAAAGATATGTGTTGTACCCCTATGATGAACTAAACACCTTGACGATCTCCCTCAGGTCGACTTCTTTGCGGTGGAGCTCCTGGATGGCAGTCTATTCCTACTGTTAGACATGGGCTCTGGGACCATCAAGGTCAAAGCCACCCAGAACAAGGTCAACGACGGGGCCTGGTACCACGTGGACATACAGAGGGATGGGCGTTCAGGTGAGTCCTCTTTACCCTCCTCTCCCACTCTCTACTCCCCTATCCCCATCTCTCTATCACTACCTTCTCTCACTCTCTCTGAGTGTGTGTGTGTGCCTGTGTGTGTTTGTGTGTGTGTGTTGTTGTATTGATGTGAGTGCAGCGTATCACTCTCTGCCCAGTGCTGGGCCTGTGAGGGTCTCATAGGGCAGACAGGCTGTTAGACAAGGCTGGGATGGCATGGCCAGGTGACTCACTGCAGCACATATTACTGCTATTGATCTACCACTGCCGCCATACACACATGGGCACACACACACACACATGGCTGCACACATACACGCACACACAGACGAACACAGAAGCACGTATGCGCACTGTTCAAGCTCTCCCATCGCACTCTGGATCTGAGTTAAGGACACACAGAGAGGCCACACACACTCTGCTGCTTGGCTTGAGACAGAAGCAGAGATAAGCCTGCCATACAGCAGTGTCTGCGCTGTCACTGTCTCTTCGTTCTCTCTCCCTCTCTTGTTCTATCCCTCTCTCCCTCTCTCCCTCTATCCCTCTCTCCCTCTCTCCCGGAGGTATACTATAGTCACAAAGCTCATATATCGTCCCTAAGCTGTGGGACTCTATTTGACAGCGAGAGCATCAGGGAACCCTGTGCCCTGTATCAATACCTTACACAGACAGTGGATTAACCGATACGTTATGCTATGCTCAACATCTTCAGCATCTCAAAGGCTGTCAGCCGTCAAAACTCTACCATCCTTGTGGATGAGTGTGGAAAAGTAAAGATACGCTGGCCTAGTAAAGCGAGGTGACAGCTACTGTAGCTAGCATAGTAACCTTTTTGAAAATCCTGTATTTATTGAGCACACAGATTCCAATTGGGCCCACATAGGCTAGAACAGGGGTATTCATTTCTGACCCTATGAGGTACGGAGCCTGCTGGTTTTCTCTTCTACCAGATAATTAGTTGCACCCACCTGGTGTCCCAGGTCGAAATCAGTCCCTGACGAGAGGGGGAAAATGCATTGGAACTGGCATTGAGATCCAGATTTGAGTTTGAGGAGGCTAGTTTGGAAACCCCTGTCCTACTGTGCGTGGGATCACTGTCTTATCTTACAATGATAGACATACAACGTAAAAATGTTCTATTTAATTCTGTGGTTTAAAGCCATCTCCTCACCCTCTCCAGGCACCATCTCAGTCAACAGCCGGCGCACCCCGTTCACAGCCAGCGGTGAGAGTGAGATCCTTGACCTGGAAGGAGACATGTACCTGGGGGGTCTACCCTCGGACCGTGCCAACCTCATTCTGCCCACCGAGCTGTGGACCGCCATGCTCAACTATGGCTACGTGGGCTGCGTGCGCGACCTCTTCATTGACGGGCGCAGTAAGGACATCCGACAGATCGCTGAGGCTCAGAACGGCGCCGGCATCAAGCCGTCGTGCAACAAGGTGGCGGGGAAACAGTGCGAGAGCTACCCGTGTAAGAACAGAGGCGTCTGCAAGGAAGGATGGAACCGGTTTATATGTGATTGTACCGGCACCGGGTACTGGTCACGCACCTGCGAGAGAGGTAGGTGGAAGCGATTGATTTGTGTGTTTTTCATGCGTGCTTGTGGGTGTGTGTTCTGACTGTGTACGGTGCATTCGTAAGTATTCAGACCCCTTGACTTTTTCCACATTTTGTTTACGTGACATACATAAAAAACTGAAATATTACATTTACATAAGTATTCACACCATTTACTCAGTACTTTGTTGAAGCATCTTTGGCAGCGATCTTTGATCGGGTTCAAGTCCGGACTCAAAGACTTATCCCGAAGCCACTCCTGCGTTGTCTTGGCTGTGTGCTCAGGGTCGTTTGAAGCTGAACCTTCATCCCAGTCTGAGGTCCTGTGTGTTCTGTAGCAGATTTTCATCAAGGATTTCTCTGTATGTTGCTCTGTTCATCTTTGCCTCAATCCTGACTAGTCTCCCAGTCTCTGCCGCTGAAAAACATCCTCACAGCATGATGCTGCAACTACCATGCTTCACCGTAGGGATGGTGCCAGGTTTCCTCCAGACGTGACGCTTGGCATTCAAGCCAAAGACTTCAATCTTGGTTTCATCAGACCAGAGAATCTTGTGCCTTTTTAACTGAGGGTTGGCTTCCGTCTTGCCACTCCACCATAAAGGCCTGATTGGTGGAGTGCTGCAGAGATGGATATCCTTCTGGAGGGTTCTCCCATCTCCACAGTGGATCTCTGGAGCTCTGTCAGAGTGATCATCAGGTTCTTGGTCACCTCCCTGTCCAAGGCCGTTCTTCCCCGATTGCTCAGTTTGACTGGGCAGCCAGCTCTAGAAGAGCCTTGGTGGTTCCAAACCTCTTCTATTTAAGATTGATTGAGTCCACTGTGTTCTTGGGGACCTTCATTGCTACAGACATTTTTTGGTACCCTTCCCCAGATCTGTGCCTCGACACAATGCTGTCTCGGAGCTCTATTGACAATTTCTTCGACCTCATGGCTTTGGCTTTTGCTCTGACATGCACTGTCAACTGTGGGACCTTATATTGACAGATGTGTGCCAAATCATGTCCAATGAATTGAGTTTACCACAGGTGGACTCCAATCAAGTTGTAGAAACACCTCAAGGATGATCAATGGAAACAGGGTGCACCTGAGCTCAATTTCGAGTCTCATAGCAAAGGGTCTGAATACTTTTATAAATAAGGTATTTCTGTTTTTTATTTAATGTATGTGCAAAACATGTGCTCTGTCATCATGGGGTATTGTGTGTAGATTGATTAGATTTTTATTTTAGAATAAGGCTTTAATGTAACAAAATTTGGAAAAAGGGAAGGGGTCTGAATACTTTCCGAATGCACTCTATGTGCGTGTGTGTGTTTTTCTTGTTTTGTTGTGTGGATTTGATTTACATTTACGCCATTTAGCAGACACTCTAATACAGAACGACTTACAGGAGCAATTAGGGTTAAGTGCCTTGCTTAAAGGCACATTGGCAGATTTTTCAGTTAGTCTGCTCATTTACTGTTTTCTTCCTGTGAAATGGTTTATTAAAACATTAGTGGGCCTTTGTCCATGCGCCACATGTCAGAGGGAGGTTAAGGCTCTAGAGGAGGTTGTGGTGATGGCTGTATTGTTGACACTGTTGAAAGATTAATGTGGTTTCTGCCCTTTTCCTGTGAACTTTACTCTGCCCAAGGCAATCCGGTTTTAAAGTTTCATGACCAGTTTCCAAATTGCATCGCTCCCCCCATTTTCCTTATTTTATTGTCAGGACTTGAGGGTGTTGCATGTGTTTCAATACAATGTTCCATCTCTTTCTCGCTCTCACCTTTATCAACTCCTATAGTTACTTGCTGTGTCAAGTCTCTGACCTCTCTGTCTCTCTCTCTCCCAATCACACAATCACAGCCAGAGGTTAAACAGTACAAACCCATTACTGGAGATAATATACCACAGTAATTCACTATACTGTAAACCTACTGCTTATTAATGGAAACACATACTTATCGATCCCCTCCACCCCCCCCCCCCCCTCCTTTTATCTCCCGCCGTTACAGACACATATTGTAATCAGGCCATCTTTGGCGCTATTCTTAGGGTCAACCCGCAAAGACCTGCACTTGTGAGGGAAAAACACTTATTGCAAACACCAGCGAAAGGGTTGGAATTACAGCTGTTTGGCCGTATCGATATCAATCACGGAATCTATTCATCTAACGTGGTGGTAGATGAAAGGTTCCGGAGGCTGTGTGGAACTGCCTGTTTACAAGGTCACCTGTATATGACACCTCTGAAAACGCACAGGATCAGTAGGTTTCTTTAAGTATGTGCTCCTATTGCAGTAGAATAGATCGGTGAAATGTATTCGGTACGGATCCATTCTGCATGGCCAACACTGAGAAATGAGAGGAGATGTCTGACGGATTGCTGTGCGAGGGGTATGTCTTTTAGAGGCATGTCTTTTTAGACCTTAGTTTACAAAATCTTGTGCAATATAAGCTGCTTTGAAGTATGTAGTTGGAATTCGCTTTTCTTCCGTAATGTTTTGGCACGGAACAAAGCACTCTGGTAATAAAGTTGAAGACAAGAGCATTTTGCTTCACTAATTTGATTAGAACAGAACGCATGACATGAAGGTACATTCCTGCGCTTCGATTATCTTTGTTGTGCACGTGTGTGTGTGTGTGTGTGTGTGTGTGTGTGTGTGTGTGTGTGTGTGTGTGTGTGTGTGTGTGTGTGTGTGTGTGTGTGTGTGTGTGTGTGTGTGTGATATCAGTGTGTGTGTTCAGTGTTGATGTTATGAATGGTTATGGGTAGGCAGCCTGTGCTAGAGCTTTATGTCACAGCCGGCTGGCTACAGCCTTGGAGTTAATGGCTGTTGACTCAGGCACTGTAAAGGTCACCGAACCCAGGCCCTGGGAGAGAGAGGCCATGGCCAGGACCCCATGGCTCCATCACAGTGCCATGCACACAGCCAAGCACACACATTGACGCACATGGACACACGCTCCTACGCACGCACACACACACATATGGACTCACGCATTCATACACATGCACACACACACTCTTCTCCCCCAGTTTGTCAGATAGCGATAGTGATGTATGTTATTACTCATGCATGGAGAAGTCCTGGGGTTAGAGAAAAGTATCTTATTTCAATGGGTTTCAACAGATTCCAGGAGATTTCCTATGGATTGATCAAAAGCATGCCTGAAAACCAATTAATGCATTTGACAAATTATTCCAGACGCTTTTACCATATCTAATAACGGCTTGGAGATAACATCTTTATCCAGCTCCGTTCCACTATTCATCCTCCAGTTTCAGTTTAATCTCATTTTGACTTTGGAGGAAAACTTTGTGTGTGAGAGAGAGGGAGAGGGGTGGGAGGGAAAGAGAGGCAGAGAGAGAGAGGGAAAGCGAGAGAGAGGTCAATCAGATATGAAAGCTAACTGTTCACCTCTAATCAGTGTGTAAGGGATATTGGTCTATTGAAATACGAACATAAAGAAATGAGAAATGCAGGGAGGTCTGTATGAGTCAGTTTATTAACATAATATTATTTTCAGTCATTTCAGGTTAGAAACAATATTGAAATACTCTGTCTTTTCTCTCCTTAGCTGTCCAGTGAGTACTCTCCCTTTTCTAGTAATACATGTCTTAATTGTGAAGGTAAATTATGCAATGTAACTTGTTTACTGAAGCTTCCATTGTCATGACAGCATGCACACACACTTACGTACACACACACACCATCCCTCCACTCTACAGGGCTACCATTTGTCAGATGATTATCAGATCGGACAGAGGTTATGACACCTCAAGGTCCGACTGAAGTAATGACCCCTGCCACAGCTTCCTGTTTCCTGTTTTGTCAAATCGTTGGCTACACCAGGGTGAGGGATATGCTGACCAGCAGGCTGACACGTTGTCAGTTTACACAAAATATGTTTGTTGTTTTTCATTGTATTATCTCCCATATGTATTTTTCTCTATAAACCTCTCTCTACCAAAACATTCTACTTAGCACTGTCCTTTTCCTAACAGCTAACAACCATGTCACTGCATAGAAGGCCTACCTGAAGGCTGACCAAACTTCTTCACTGTAGTTACTCTTACCCAAAATCTCACGGTTTAGATAGACTTTCAAGGTCTGAATATTCTGGGTTATTTTGCTTGATTTTAAAAAAAAAACGACCAACAGAAGGTTGTGTCTATGCTTTTAAAGTATCTTGGTTCTGGTTAGTTTATAGAGGATCATGTATCTCTGACGGATCCTGCAGTTTGAACAAAAATATATACACAACTTGCAGCAATTTCAACAATTTTACTGAGTTACAGTTCATATAAGGAAATCAGTCAATTGAAATAAATTAATTAGGCCCTAATCTATGGATTTCACATGACTGGGCAGGGGTGCAGCCACCCACTGGAGAGCCAGGCCCAGCCAATCAGAATGTGTTTTTCCCCTGCAAAAGGGCTTTATTTCAGACAGAAATAATCCTCAGTAGGGCCTCCTGAGTGGCACAGTGGTCTAAGGCACTGCATCGCAGTGCTAGCTGTGCCACTAGAGAGGCTCTGTCGCAGCCGGCCGTGACCGGGAGACCCATGGGGCGGCGCACAATTGGCCCAGCGCCGTCCGGGTTAGGGAGGGTTTGGCCGGCAGGAATGTCCTTGTCCCATCGCGCACTAGCGACTCCTGTGGTGGGCTGGGCACAGTGCACGCTGACATGGTCGCCAGGTGTGCAGTGTTTCCTCCGACACATTGGTGCGGCTGGCTTCCGGGTTAAGTTGGCATTGTGTCAAGAAGCAGTGCGGCTTGGTTGGGTTGTGTTTCGGAGGACCCACGGCTCTCGACCTTTGCCTCTCCCGAGTCCGTACGGGAGTTGCAGCTTTGAGACAAGACTGTAACTACCAATTGGATACCACGAAATTGGAGAGAAAAATGGGAGAATTTTTTTTTTTAAATTAATTAATTAATGCTCCTCGGTGTCATCAGCTATCTGGTTGGCTAGTTTCAGATGATCCAGGTGAAGAAGCCAGATGTGGAGGTCCTGGGCTGGCGTGGTTACATGTGGTCTCTGGTTGGATGTACAGCCAAATTCTCTAAAATGACATTGAAGGCGGCTTATAGTAGAGAAATTAACATTCAAATATCTGGCAACAACTCTGGTGGACATTCCTACAGACAGCATGCCAATTACATACTCCCTCAAAACTTGAGACATCTGTGGAAATGTGTTGTGTGACAAAACTGCACATTTTAGAGTGGCCAGTTAATTTCCCCAGCACAAGGTGCACATGTGGAATGATCATGCTGTTTAGTCAGCTTCTTGATATGCCACAACTGTCAGGTGGCTGAATTATCTTGGCAAAGGTGAAATGCTCACTAACAGGAATAGAAACAAATTTGTGCACAAATGTTCTCCCGAGTTAGAAGAGAGAATGTCCACTGCAGAGGGAGGGAGTGACAAAGAGAAGAGGGCAAATATTTAAATAAATTGATTTGGTTTGAGTTGAGGTAAAGTGATGACTGCGGTTGAGTTGAAATTGCTATAGGAGACACATCCAACGCTCAAGACTGTTCTCGCTCTGTCTTTATTTCTCTCTCTTGCTCTTTCCCACCATCTCCGCCTCTTTCTCTGTATTTATGTTGCTCCATCCTGCTCTTCAACTCTCTTTCTCTCTCCATCTCGTTCTGTGTCTCTATGCCTTTTTCTATCTCTCACTCGCTCTCTCTGTTTCTCTCTCTGCTTCGTCTGTTCATCCCCTCAGCTCTGTTTCAGTGACTAGAGCAGGCTAGTCGATATGTGATAAGTGAAGAGGTAATCCCTGTCCTCCTCTATTCCTCCTCTACCCCCCCCCCCCCTCTCTCCTTTTTTTAGCATCTACAGTAATTCAGTGTCAAGGTTATTTTCTGATGTATTACATAGACCTATTATCAGGCAACGATAATAGTGTGTGTGTGTGTGAGAGAGAGCGATCATGTGGGTATGTCAATATGGGTGTGACTGGGGGTGTTGTGTATTGTTATTTGTGGCTCCAAAGATTCCCACACAGCTGATGTGTGTGTAGGACACAAACAGGGCAGTCTCTTCATTGTAGAGTGGGTAAAATACTGCTTCGTCAATGTGTATCGACCCTGTAAAAGGAAATGGACCTGCCCAAGAGAGAGAAACATGCCACACATAAATCTGGGTCTGTGACGCACACACACAGGCGCAAGGATGCACACAGACACGCACACACACACATGCATGAACGCACATGCAGACACATTGACGAGCTTCCTTTACCAGTTTAGGGCCATAATAGACCTAGCAACCTTGGCATGTTTGTTTTAATACTGGTTGGATACAGGTTTATTTCTGGGGGCTGAAGACGTATACAGGTTTATTTCTGGTGGCTGAAGAAGTCTTGTGCAGTGTTATTCCAGTCTCCCTAATCCTGCCTTTGTGTGTGTGTGTGTGTGTGTGTGTGTGTGTGTGTGTGTGTGTGTGTGTGTGTGTGTGTGTGTGTGTGTGTCTGTGTGTGTGTGTGTGTGTGTGTGTGTGTGTGTGTGTGTGTGTGTGTGTGTGTGTGTGTAGCTGAATGTGTGTTTCGGAGCCAGTCCTCCAGTTCGTTACATAAACACCACAAATTCCTCTGTGTTGCCCGGGGAACGGGAGCGTGTGGGGGAGGATGCGCCTCTCTCCATCCCTCCCTTCATCCCCTAAACATCTCCCTTCATGCCCTCTAAATGTCTTCCTCCCATTCCTTTATCCAGTCTTTTATCGTCTCCTCTGCCCATTCCAGTGTCTTCACTGCTCTTTCTTCTCTGTTTCCGTCTCCTCATCCCTCTCTCTCCAGCTCTCTTCCTCTCCCTCTCCAGGGTTCGACAGAAACATTCCTCACCTCTTTCAGTTGGTGGCACCAACACATGATTTGGTCACACACATTTTTTTTTTTGGGGGGGGGGGGGTGTCTCATAATGTCTCATCATTCCATACATAACCAGGCAAATAATGACTAGCCAACATTAGCATGCCCTTGTGTTTTTACACTGAGCTTGATAGATGTACCGTAACAGCAAAGAAAAGAGACTGTTAAACATAAAGTGCAGACATGGATTTATTGCAGATTTCAAATTGCCATGTGTTTTTTTTCTGCAAAATCCTCTAGAGGGCAGAATTAGAAAAATAACTATACTTGAAACCAAAATGACAGCATGATTTCCCTGTTTTTTTCTCTTCAGGTTTTGTCTGTCAAAATCACAAATTGTCATAGAAAAACAAAAAAAAATGTGATGTCTGTGCCAACAACAAAGCTTAAACCACATTAGGGGACCATTTCTAAGGTCTGGAAAAATTTAGTAATTTAGTAATTTAGATTTGTTTTTTGTGTAGTTACCCTTTAATTCAGATGAACACCAGCCAGACTAGTGTTTAGCTTGCAGTGTTTCTGTAGTGTAGAGCACTTGTGAGGGAGTTATCAAAACAAATGGCCTCTGGATTTATGCAAATAATCATGATTCCCCCAGAGAAGACATGGCGCCGCCAGAGATGGTCACCTCGCTTTGCGTTCTTAGGAAACTATGCAGTATTTTGTTTTGATCACCTACAGCCTACCTGACACCCTAGACCCACTCCAATTTGCTTACCGCCCCAAAGGTCCACTGACGATGCAATCTCCATCACACTGCACACTGCCTTATCCCATCTGAACACAAGGAATATCTATGTAAGAATGCTGTTCATTGACTACAACTCAAAACTTAACACCATAGTACCCTCCAAACCCGTCATTAAGCTTGAGACCCTGGGTCTCGACCCCGCCCTGTGCAACTGGGTCCTGGACTATCTGACGGGCCGCCCCCAGGTGGTGAGGGTAGGAAACAACATCTCCAACCTGCTGATCCTCAACACTGGGGCCCTGCAAGGGTGCATTCTCACCCCTCACTGTTCACCAATGACAGCGTGGCCATGCACGCCTCCAACTCAATCATCAAGTTTGCAGACGACACTACAGTGGTAGGCTTGATTACCAACAACGATGAGACGGCCTACAGGGAGGAGGTGAGGGCCCTCGGCGTGTGGTGTCAGGAAAATAACCTCACACTCAACATCAACAAAACAAAGGATATAGGGGCCTCCCGGGTGGCGCAGTGGTTAAGGGCGCTGTACTGCAGCGCCAGCTGTGCCATCAGAGTCCCTGGGTTCGCGCCCAGGCTCTATCGTAACCGGCCACGACCGGGAGGTCCGTGGGGCGACGCACAATTGGCCTAGCGTCGTCCGGGTTAGGGAGGGATTGGTCGGTAGGGGTGTCCTTGTCTCATCGCGCACCAGCGACTCCTGTGGCGGGCTGGGCGCAGTGTGCGCTAACCAAGGTGGCCAGGTGCACGGTGTTTCCTCCGACGCATTGGTGCGGCTGGCTTCCGGGTTGGATGCGTGCTGTGTTAAGAAGCAGTGCGGCTTGGTTGGGTTGTGTATCGGAGGACGCATGACTTTCAACCTTCGTCTCTCCCGAGCCCGTACGGGAGTTGTAGCGATGAGACAAGATAGTAGCTACTACAACAATTGGATACCACGAAATTGGGGAGAAAAAGGGGTCAAATTTAAATAAAAAAAGGATATGATCATGGACTTCAGGAAACAGCAGAGGGAGCACCCCCCTATCCACATCGACGGGACAGTGGTGGAGAAGGTGGAAAGTTTCATGGCCTACACATCACGGACAAACTGAATTGGTCCACCCACACAGACAGCGTGGTGAAGAATGCGCAACAGCGCTTCTTCAACCTCAGGAGGCTGAAGAAATTTGGCTTGTCACCAAAAACACTCACAAACTTTTACAGATGCACAATCGAGAGCGTCCTGTCGGGCTGTATCACCGCCTGGTACGGCAACTGCTCCGCCCACAACCGTAAGGCTCTCCAGAAGGTAATGAGGTCTGCACAACGCAAACTACCTGCCCTCCAGGACACCTACACTACCCAATGTCACAGGAAGGCAAAAAGGATCAAGGACAACAACCACCCGAGCCACTGCCTGTTCACCCTGTTATCATCCAGAAGGTGAGGTCAGTACAGGTGCATCAAAGCTGGAACCAAGAGACTGAAAAACAGCTTCTATCTCAAGGCCATCAGACTGTTAAACAGCCATCACTAACATTGAGTCGCTGCTGCCAACATACTGAATCAAGTCTTTAGCCTCTTTAATAATAAAAAATTGGATGTAATAAATGTATCACTAGTCACTTTAAACAATGCCACTTCATATAAAGTTTACATACTCTACATTACTCATCTCATATGTATTATACTATACTCTATACCATCTACTGCATCGTGCCTACGCCGCACGGCATTCGCTCATCCATTTATTTAAATGTACATATTCTTATTAATTCATTTACACTTGTGTGTATAAGGTAGTTGTTGTGAAATTGTTAGATTACTCGTTAGATATTACTGCACGGTCAGAACTAGAAGCATAAGCATTTCGCTACACTCGCATTAACATCTGCTAAACATGTGTATGTGACCAATAAAATTTGATTTGATTTGAGATAGGCATAGGCTACTTTGTACAGTAGTACATTTGCAAGTAGTAGATTACACAGGGCCAGTGCCATCCAACTGAAAGTTACTGGCCCAAATGAGTAAAATACTTTCCCGTCAGATCTGACGGGAAAGCCAATGATGCGTGCATAATTTCAATAGCAGGTGATTTCATTTGCGGCCTGAGCAAGTAGCCTATACAGGGTTCATATAGACATTGGCAAGTCAAATGCAAGTACTTTCAGGGACTTTTTCAAGCACTTAATTGTCATTTTCAAGGACTTAAATGTTATATGTAATTGTTGTAATGGCCTGTAAGGGGGGGGGGGGGGGGGACGTGTGCATTACCACTTTAAGAATAATGTATTTGTTTACAGAACTACGTAATGAGATTTATGCATTGACATTCACATAATTTTTACATTTACATGATTTCATTCAAATATGTCAGAATAATGTGGGGTGTTGCCTGACTAAATAAACATCATGCTCCTGACACAAATTCAGTCCGTCCATTTGGTAGCTAGTCAGTCTCGCCATTTGAGATGTCGAAGAGTTGTTAATGGATTTTTGTATCATGTTTTCAAACGAGACAGAGAGCAGAAACAGGGATCCTTTGTAATGGAACGCATTGTATGGAAAACCAAGATGAAGGCAAAAGTCGATGTTATAACCGCTCATGATTTTACACAACAAGCACAGCAGATTCTCGTAACACCCTTCAATTGAAACGGCCGGTAACAAACGAAAGCGACTACATCGCTCATAAAAACTGATTAGAAATGAAATCACAGAATCATTATATTGGAGCAGTAGAACTTCTACATTGGCTACCATAACTTTTTTTTTTTTACTTTTCAAAGACCAAATAGCCTAGAGGAAATGTCTGATTTTCAAGGTAGCCTATTCCACGATGCCTGAATTTTGCATTGCAAATATTCATCCAAGACTTTGAACGTTTTAAATACCTGGTTTGCGTACCCATTCTTGCCTTTGTATATACTGGTAGATACCATAATTTGGAACATCTTCCCTATGGTTTTCCCAACCCTACCGCTCTCGGTCTTCGGATAAACTGCTCCATAAAACAACCAGTTGTTTGAGAGCTGCGCTCTCTCTCTGCCCAGCAGATTATCTATAAACTACAGGCCTGTGTGTGCTAAATAATTAATTATAAAGCCTAGATTAAAAATAGCATTATTTCTTAAGTAATAATACAGGCCGAGTGGTGTAGACCACCACAGCCATGATACAATGATGTAACACATGTCCTCAGGTGTATTATTGCTTTTATACAACGGGCTACCAGCATAAAAAAGGTAGATTATTTCCAAAACGATAAATTTTTAAACAAAACATGACGCTACATTCACTAAACACTGGTTGTCAAGTGACATTTTAGGCGTTCTCTGGTCGTTAGTTATTTTTGTATTGACTGCCATGTAAAGCAAAACTGCCCAAACGCTGGTTGATAGTTCCAGAACCTTGGTTTCTAGGGACGCTGTCCCTGGTTTTGAAAACAGCGCACGTCTGGTTTATGCATAGTAAAATTTTATGTCGTTTCGAAACGTTGTATGGGTGCACTGTCCATGGTTCAGAATAGAAACCACAATGACCATTTTTTCCCCGGATGGTCACAGCATCAACAGCTTTTTAATTTGTGATACACATTGAACCGCACATTTCATTCCAGTGTGCAATTAGTGAAGTAGCTGTCTAACGCCGGGGTCTCAAGCACAGCTGGGCGCCATTTCTCAGGAACAAATGTTGTCGCACGCAGCTGTTAGAATGTTAACCCATCTCCTCCTGTTTTCCGTGGACGGCTTCCAATAGCTCCTAAGAGAGCTTTCAGCCCTGCGCCCGCTCACACTCATTGTCTCTCTGGCCTACAGACCTGCATCGGAGAGCTGCTGGATTGTCGTCATCCGGATGCAGTGGTTGGTATACCTACGGGATGTGCCAGCCTCATAGAGAGCGAGCGAGCGGGAGATTAATAAAGATAATAGACAACGATTCTATTCATGTTTATTCTATTCATATACTATATAGCAGCCTTGCTATTTGAACAAAATGTTATACCTTGCACAGACGGGGCAGCATTGATGAAAGGGTTTTGAGTGCCATTGGCTCCATGGTATACCACACGTTGTCATCATCAGAGAGCTTTCCTCTGGGATGAAGATAAAAGACTGGGGCATGTTCGGGTAACCCGTTGTATAAAAAAAATGTTTTCCACTGGCCCAAGCAGGCCACTTACAGGGACGATATGATCGACTGGCCCGGAGGGTTTCCAAAACCTCACCCTTTATGTCGAGCCCTTGACACACACAGACAGGGGCATTCCCATGCAGTTGTTGCCTCTTCAAAAAGTGTGTTTATTTTTGCTTAATTGCACGTTACTGTTTGAGCTGACTGTTTTTTTTTGTGTATCCCCAGGACAGAGTAGCTATATCTGGTAAGACAAGGGGCAGGGCTGTGTGTCTATTTGTCAATAACTGCTGTTACGTGTTAAAAGTCTCAAAGGCATTGCTCGCCTGAGGTAGAGTACCTCATTATAAGCTATAGTTCCACAATATCTACCAAGAGAGTTCTCATCTATATTATGTGTAGCCATCTATATACCACCACAAACCAATGCTGGCACTAGACTGGACTCAACAAGCTGTATAAGGCCATAAGCATTAAAGAAAATGCTCGTCCAGAAGCGGCGCTCCTAGTGGCCGGGGACTTTAATGCAGGCAAACTGAAATCTGTTTTACCTCATTTCTACCAGCATGTCAAATTCTATACCACCTTTACACCACACACAGAGAAGCATACAATGCTCTCCCTCACCCTCCATTTGGCAAATCTGACCTTAACTCTACCCTCCTGATTCCTGCTTACAAGCAAACTCTAAAACAGGAAGTACCAGTGACTCTACAAAGGGAAACCCAGCCGTGAGCTGCCCAGTGACGCGAGCCTACCCGATGAGCTAAATGCATTTCATGCTCGCAACGAGGCAAGCAAAACTGAAGCATGCATGAGAGCACCAGCTGTTCCAGACGACTGTCTGGTCACACTCTCCGTAGCCGATGTGAGCAAACAGGTCAACATTCACAAGGATGCGGGGCCATGGATTACCGGGGCGTGTACTCGGAGCATGCACGGACCAACTGGCAAATGTCATCACTGGCATTTTCAATCTCTCCCTGACCGAGTCTGTAATACCCACATGTTTCAAGCAGACAACAATAAAAATAAATATGCCATCTCGCAAGCTTAGCCTTTTGTAAACAACACTGTCATCTCAGATTTTCAAAATATGCTTCTCAACCATAGGAAAACAATAATTTGTGTAAAAGTAGCTAGCTAGCGTAGCATTTAGCGTTAGCATTAGCGTTAGCATCCAGCACGCAACATTTCAACAAAAACATAAAAGCCTTCAAATAAAATCATTTACCTTTGAAGAACTTCTGATGTTTTCAATGAGGATACTCTCAGTTAGATGGCAGATGCTCAGTTTTTCCAAAAAGATCTTTGTGTATTAGAAATAGCTCCGTTTTATACATCACATTTGGCTACCAAAAAAAAACGAAAATTCAGTCCTCAAAACGCAAACTTTTTTCCAAATTAACTCCATAATATCGACTGAAAACATGGCAAACGTTGTTTAGAATCAATCATCAAGGTGTTTTTCACATATCTCTTCATTGATATATCGTTCTTGGACACATGGTTTCTCCCCTATATCAAATGGAAAAGTACAAGCAGCTGGCAATTGCGCACCGAATTCCACGCAGGACACCAGGCGGACACTTGGAAAATGTAGTCTCTTATGGTCAATCTTCCAATGATATGCCTACAAATACGTCACAATGCTGCTAAGACCTTGGGCGAACGACAGAAAGTGTAGGCTCATTCCTTGCGCAATCACAGCCATATAAGGAGACAATGGAAAACAGAGCTTCAGAAATTTTGCTAATTTCCTGGTTGATGCATCATCTTGGTTTCGCCTGTAGAATGAGTTCTGGGGCACTTACAGACAAAATCTTTGCAGATTCTGAAACTTCAGAGTGTTTTCTTTCCAAAACTCAAGAATATGCATAGTCGAGCATCTTTTCGTGACAAAATATCGCGCTTAAAACGGGAACGTTTTTTATCCAAAAATGAAATAGCGCCCCTAGAGATCTAACAGGTTAAATTCTTGTTCATCTAACTGCACTGTCCAATTTACAGTAGCTATTACAGTGAAATAATACCATGCTATTGTTTGAGGAGAGTGCACAATTTTGAACATAAAAAGTTATTAATAAACAAATTAGGCATATTTGGGCGGTCTTGATACAACATTTTGAACATAAATGCCATGGTTCATTGGACCAGTCTAAAACTTTGCACCTAGGCTGAAATAATACTGGAATAATACATTATGGCCTTTCTCTTGCATTTCAAAGATGATGGAACAAAGAAAATACAAAATAACGTTTTTTTTCTTCTTTGTATTATCTTTTACCAGATCTATTGTGTGTTATTCTCCTACATTCACATTTCCACAAACTTCAAAGTGTTTCCTTTCAAATTGTACCAAGATATGCATATCCTTGCTTCAGGGCCTGACACCCAAATCTAACTGCCTTGTCATTTCAGGTGAAGAAAATGGGCGGATCCTTAAAAACTGCTCCAGCTCCTTCAAGTAGGATGGGTTCCGCTGGCGTACAGCAATCTTTAAGTCATACCACATATTCTCAATTGGATTGTGGTCTGGGCTTTGACTAGGCCATTCCAAGACATGCTTAGGGCCATTGTCCTGTTGAAAGGTGAACCTTCGTCCAAGTCTCAAATCTCAGGAAGACTGAAATAGGTTTCCCTCAAGAATTACCTTGTATTTAGCGCCATCCATCATTCCTTCAATTCTGACCAGTTTCCCAGTCCCTGCCAATGAAAAGAATCCCCACAGCATAATGCTGCCACCACCATGTTTCACTGGGATAAGGTTCTCGGTGTGATGAGAGGTGTTGGGTTTGCGCCAGCCATAACGTTTTCCTTGATGGCAAAAAAGCTAAATCTTAGTCTCATCTGACCAAAGTACCTTCTTCCATATGTTTGGGGAGTCTCCCACGTGCTTTTTGGCGAACACCAAACGTGTTTGCTTATTTATTTTCTTTAATTAAGCAATGGCTTTTTTTCTGGCCACTTTTCCATAAAGCCCCGCTCAGTGGAGTGTACGGCTTAAAGTGGTCCTATGGACAGATACTCTAATCTTCGCTGTGGAGCTTTGCAGCTCCTTCAGGGTTATCTTTGGTCTCTTTGTTGCCTCTCTGATTAATGCCCTCCTTGCCTGGTCTGTGGGTTTTGGTGGGCGGCCCTCTCTTGGCAGGTTTGTTGGGGTGTCATATTCTTTCCATTTTTTTATCATGGATTTAAAGTTTCAAATATTTTTTTAGAACCCAACCCTGATCTGTACTACTCCACAACTTTGCCCCTGCCCTGTTTGGAGAGCTCCTTGGTCTTCATGGTGCCGCTTGCTTGGTGGTGAAGCAGACTCTGGGGCCTTTCAGAACAGGTGTATATATTCTGAGATCATGTGACAGATCATATGACACTTAAATAAAGTCCACCTGTGTGCAATCTAACAAATCATGTGACTTCTGTAGGTAATTGGTTGCACCAGATCTTATTTAGGGACTTCATAGCAAAGGGGGTGAATACATATGCACACACCACTTTTCCGTTTTTAATTTTTATAATTCGTTTTTAAACATGTTATTTTTTTCATTTCACTTCACCAATTTTGACTATTTTGTGTATGTCCATTACATGAAATCCAAATAAAAATCAATTTAAATGACAGGTTGTAATGCAACAAAACAGGAAAAATGCCAAGGGGGATAAATAGTTTTGCAAGGCACTGTACATGTGGACGTGGGTGGCAGATGGGAATAATCATCTGCCTCTGGTTCCAAAGGTTACAGTACATGTCTGAATCCAGTGATAGAAAGTAGTTTTTGATATTTTTGTTTTAACCCTATCCCAAACCTCAATCCTTCAAGAATGCCAAAAATCCCAGTGGCTAGATGTGCCCAAAATATTTTCTATCTTGAAAGTGGTAGGCATGTTGTGTAAATCATATGATACAACCCCCCCCCCCAAAAAAAAATTATTTTTAATTCCAGGTTGTTAGGCAGCAAAATAGGAAAAATGCCAAGGGGGTGAATACTTTCGCAAGCCACTGTACTACTGAAAAGCTACTCAATTATACTAACGAGAGTAGTTGAGTACAGTATTACATATTAAATAGTATTCAATATTACACATGTATACATATATACTTAATGTTACAATATGACTTTCTGCCCTCGTCAATGCTTGGGCTGGCAGTCTTCTTTCCAACTCGCTACGCTGGTGGTGGGAGAAACACTCTCAGGACCATGTTATCTTTAGTATCTGAGGGACAAGAACATAAAGGTTTTACAGGACTGACAAAATAGATAAAAGTGGATGAACATTTGAGACTACTTTCATTTCAATATGTAACTACCTGCACTCAGTACACTGGTGCTGGGCAAATTACTCTCAGGGCCATGCAGACTCTAGTATCTGAGGGACAAAGACATAACATTAACACAGTTTAAGTGTAGAGTCAAAATTGATAACTTTAGCCTAAACTTGGATGAACAATTGAGACATTCCTTTATGTAATAGAAACTATTAGGCTAGAAAACATAGCTACAGTTTCTGAACCACAATAAAAGTATGAGTTATAAGCTTTCCAACTAGCTACAAACAGGGAATAAGCCTAGCTTAGTCAAATCTGGTCTAGCTAGCTAAACCGGGTGAGAAACCTAGTTTGAGCTAGCAAGCTAAGCTAGCTAGTTAGCTAGCTACCTGACATGAAAGTCATTGCAACACACAGTAAAGTTAACGTTATGCTTACAGAAAATAAGCGTTCTAGCTACAGGCACTGATATGCCTGCTTGCTAGCAAAACTTCAACAAAAACTTTACATTTTTGCAAACACACACAGCACAGGAAAATAGTTTGCTAGCTAGCATGCATGCGGTTGTTTACTTGCTAGCATACCAGCTGACATTGTCTAAAATTGCTATCATAATTACATATTATGTCTTTTTAACCCGAATGGATCATTAGTAATGTTAGGCAGCATTTTATTCACAGTTTTTGGTCAGCCACAACACCTTGCCCACTTGTCCATTGAAAAGTAAGTCCACTCAGCGCTGGCTGCACTGTCTTGTGGACTTGCTACAGTTGCAACACTCCTAATTCATGAGCTTGCTGGATCACTTTGATCTTCTGGATTTGGCGGGATAATTAACCCACCCACTTGGTCATAGCTCCACAACCCTTCCCCAATGCTTGGAAGTCTGCTGCATTCCTCCTATCCATTAATGTGTCCACTGAAGTTATTAGTTGGATGTATTCCTATCTGACAAACGCAGGTCCAAGGGTTTGTTTGGGGGACACTTAGTCGGACTCTCTTTATTATAACATTGGGGTCCCACAAAGGTCTATATTAGGCCCCCTTCTGTTTACCATCTTTATAAATGATCTCCCACTTGCTTGCCCGTAAGTTAACATGCAGATGTCTGCAGATGGTACAGTTCTGTATGTACCCTCAAAAAATAGACAACTAGTTGTTAAACAAGTTAATTGAAAACTATGGTACATGTTACTAAATGGATGACTAATTCTTGCCTGCATTTAAATATCGACAAGCCTGTTTGTATGTACTTCTCTAAGAAATCCATTGATTCTTCCCAACGAGCTGTTCTTGTTAATGGGGAGAATCTGAAAGTTGTGCCTAACTTCAGGTATCTCGGCGTCATTTTGGACTCCAACTTGACATTTAAGAAACATGTGAAGAAGAAAGTGCAGATTATACAAATTTAGGTTTGTCAGACCTTTTCTTCCTCTGGAGGCCGCCAAACTATATATGCAGGCTATGATCTTCTCACATGTGAGATATTGCCTCATGCTGGTCACAAGCAGGAGCTACTATCCTGAAACCAATTTAATCACTCTACAAACAAACACAATAAGTTACCACCATTGTCATATAATTTACATATATAATTTATTTAGTCTGGATTGTTTTAAGCAGAATGTAGATGGAAGCCTTGTTTTAAAGATCCTGAATGGTCTTACCCCTCCACCCCTATGCCGGCATATCAAGCTCAAGGAAAGCAGCTCCAGGAAAATAGGGCAGTAACTAGAGGGGATTGTGTTGTCCCTCTTCAACACAGTGAATCCAGTCAATCTGCCTGTTCTGTTAGAGCTACAATATAGTGGAATGCAATGCCCATGGACTTGAGAAGCTGCACCGATTATTGTACTTTTCAAATTAAGTTGAAAACATGGCTCAAATCTATCCAACCCTGTACACGAGTTATCTGTGGTTCCTCATATGTAAGAACGGCGGTTGATGATGGTGTAGTTAGAATGATATATTATTGAATGTAATGTATTTGTATTTTGTATTGTTTTAGTGAGTATTTGTATAGTGGCTGTGTAAAGGCCATTACCTACCCTGAAACTACAGGTGAAAATGAGCTTTTGGCTAACTCCGGCACATTTACGTGAATGTTGCATTAAAGTAATATTGATGTTGATTAATGTGCATCGTCCCCTATAAATAAATAACCCAGCATTAACAACCCAACCTTGCTCTTTTTAAAGAAAACTACCCAACTAAGTGACCCAATGCCTGCAACCTAGCAAATGGGTCATCCAAACCACCCAGCATGTTTTAGTGGACCTACAAACCATGACTAGATTGATAGTAGTTTTTTAAACTTTCTCTGGATGCATGAACATCTCTCTTACTTTTTTTTTCTTCTCTCACTCACTCACTCACTCACTCACTCACTCACTCACTCATTCTCGGACTTTTCTCTCCCCCTTCAGACTGCAGTGTAGCGTATTGTGACTGTGGACTCTGCTGCAGCCATGTGGTTGTTTGTGAGAACCACAGTCTCTCTCCACCGCACAGCTGAGAGACTCAGAGGACATTTTGAGGGCATGTAACGTCTCTACGCATTATGGGTCCATTTATCATATTTGGTTCTCTGTGGGCGCTGCGCCACAAATAATCACCACTGGTTGACGTCAACTGAGGGGGATACAATGATACAATGACTGAGAGAATGCTTATCGCGATATCGTGGTGAGAATGTTTATCATGGTAGAAGACTTCAAATCAGACTCTGATTCCAAGGCAATTGAATATGGATGAATGCAGTTCCATTTCATAAAAAACAATTAGTGAGACATTTGTCTCTTATGACTGCCTCTGCAGTGGTTTGGAACTATGTCTGTTCTCTAAATGTGTGTGTCGGGGGGGGGGGGGGGGGGGGGCTGGTTTGTTCTTATTTCATCTCCGTTAATTCACTGGCGGGCACTCAGGACTGGGGCCTTGAAATAGCTGAGGCATTTCTCTGTTGCTTGGAAAAGCTGACACTAAGGGAAGGCGCTCCAGCTAGATTCCCTTAGAGGTTAGACTAGAGGAGAACAGGAGAACAGTTACAGGCACTGTATAGTCTGTGTGTGTGTTTATGTGTGTACGTGTATATGCGTGTGCGTGTGTTCCTGTGCGTGCGTGCGGTGCGTGTGTTTGTTTTGCTAGATAAATGTTAGATGAGCACACCTGTTAGATCAACCTCATGCTACTCCTCGGCTGTATTCACATCTGCTAGTAGATTGCAGCAAAACTCTTTCCTTTTCAAGTGAAATCCTCCAATCTTTCATCCTAATGGCACCTTCTCTTTCCTGTGTAATTTGTGTGGTAATTATGCAAAGTGGAGCTGACTTTAAAATCAGTCAGCCTTCCCCTCCTTCTCATCTTCTTCATCAGCAATTACAATGAGCTGCGCCGAGTTACTGATTCACTTTCACACTCTCAGACGAACACACGCATATGCACACACACACACTGGCGTGCATATACACACAGGAGCGCATGCAAGTGCCAATGCACAAGCACACACTATCGTGCGCAGATACACACTCACAGGCTTACACAGTTTGTGTGTACATTTGTGCAGGTGCGTATGTGTGGAATTGAAAAATGCAGTGTGGTTCAGCAGAGCTGAAGGGGACATCTGAGATTCACTCAGCTGTTTGCTTCACTATCAGGAGGGGGAGGAGGAGGAGGAACATGGTGAAATCACAGTTGGTATGCTTTTGTCAATGTCAAAAACTCTCCACACATCTCACTCCCACCTCCATTTCAAACCAAGCAAGGATAAAGAGTGTAATAAAGAATCAAACCAAGGACAAAGGTAATAGAGAATCAAAGCAGTATAAGTACCCTGGCTGAGCCAGGGGAAACAAGTGTTTACCATGTCCTGTTGAGGTGTCAAAGCAAGGACAAGGAACCCAATGCAGTCTACAAGCACAACTCAGACAAGGAAACAGAGGTGTTCTGTGTCCTCAGCAGGTGTCATAACAAACAGAGCACAGTGAAAGGTGTGGATACTCATGTCCTATTCTCTCCGTGGTTATAGAAGATCAAACTGAGATGGTTTACGTGCTAGTACACTCTGTTCAAAGCTTTTGTCACTGCACGCACACTCACATGCACACACACACACACACAAGCGGTCAACAGGACAGTGTAGTCAGTGGGAACTGTGGAGTGCAGTCGTCATGGCGTCAGTGCCATGCCTTTGTCATTGGGAGATAGCAGCTCTTTATCTGTTGGGGACTGACAGTATAATGAACATTGATTGGCTCTTAATGCATGCCAAGCTTTTTCATTACTGGAGAGCACGGTGGAGGCAGTGTCCTTTAAACAGAGCAGGTCATCTGAATACATATCTCGGAGAGGCTGACTCACAATGACACGCTCACAAAACAAAACACACAAACACATACAGTACCAGTACCAAATGTTCATACACACCTACTCATTCGACTTGAAAGTCACCCAATCACATCCTCAGATCCATTCTCCAACTTCCTGATTAAGTATTCCATCCTGGTCTACCTCATCATCGATAGGTCAGATGGAATGTCAATTAAAGCTCTTTGTTGATTAAAGTGCCCAAATTCCTGGCGGTAGGGCAGCTTTGTCACCTCATTACTGGCGTTAATGAACACTTTCAGTCAGCCGCGGGATTGGATACGCTTTGTGTTCATGATGTTTATTATGGTTCATTTAATGGGACTATAATATTCAGGATGTAACATGGACAGTAACTGTGAACAGAGAAAAGCAGAATAACAAAACATTATGGTAGCTACAGTAGAATATTGTAGTCGAAGAGTTTCCGTTGTCCATGCTCTCCAATCGCATCCTCTCCCTACACTACATCCTTTCCTTCATATTAAATAGATGTTTTAACCATTTGGTTAAGCCAAGATTAGGGCCCCTTTTCACAAAGAATCTCAGTCGGGGGTGCTGATCCAGGATCAGGCCCTTCCCTTTTATTTATTATGTTTTAAAAGGCAAAACTGATCCTAGATCAGCACTCCTATTCTGAGATGCTTTCTGAATACCGGCCTAGTTGTGATAAATTAAAAGATTAAATTGAAGGGACTAATCCCTGACTATTGTTTGTGGCTTGCCAGCGGAAGACAACCTGCCACCACGTCTATGTGAACACACTATAGTGACATGTCTGTCTGTCTGTCCCTCAGGGGTCTGTCGCTCTGTCAGTTAGTATCAGCCTGACAGTCACTTACTGGGATATTAAACCTTCCTGATCTCTCTTCACACCTCACACTCAACCATAGACATTCTGTCTGGAGGTGTTCCATCTCTCTCTCTCTCTCTCCCAACTCCATTGTGTTACTTCTCTCTCTCTTTCTCTCTCACTGTCTTTATCACCCTCTCTTTCTCACTATCCACCTTACTTCTTTCCTTCTCTCTCCGTTTCACTACCTCTTCCTCTATCTTTCACCCACTCTTATCCCCTCTTTCTCTATCTCTTCCCCTCTCTCTTCCTGGTTCTGGCTTCATTGTACCCAGAGGTGTTCCCCCTGTCTTCGTCCAGCCTATACCTGTTATGCTGGGTATATATTAGGCCTTGGCAGAAGCTTGGAGGGGAGGAGGGAGATAAGCATCTAATCGTACATAATAGCATATTGATTGGGATGTAATTGCAGAGTTTGTCAGCAATTTCTTTGCTACTGCGTCAAAGGAGGGTGTGTGTGTGTGTGTGTTTTCCGGATGGAGTCTTCACAGCTGTGAGGACTAAAAGAGTGTTTGTGTCTACTGGCTGGATGCCGGGAAGCAAGAAATGGAGAGAGAAATGGAGAGAAAGAGAGAGAGATGCGGAGAGCGAGCAGAGTAGGCTTGTAATATCAGTGGATACAGATTCCAGCAGATGTAGGGTAGCACAGTCTGTCTCCTTTTGTTTCCCCCTCGTGTTCTTCCTCTCTGCTTTAAACCCGGCTCTGCCAGAGTAGCTATTTCATGGCCGATTTAACGCATTTTCATACAACGCTCTCCCCCTCTCATCTCTACTGTGAGACAGGAGTGGGCTGTGAGGTATAAGAGTGTATGTGTGTGTTCCATCTTGAACCCTTCCCTTGTACCTCAGCCATCATCTGTGTGTAAACGAATACAGTTGGATACGCTATAGGGGAGTCCACAGCATGCTGTAGATACAGTATGTATTTAACATTTGTTATGGCAGATAAATGTGTGTGAGAGTGAACAAAAATACAGAAGCTCACCTGAAGAGAGCGGTGATGGAAAACCAGCAACTGACAATAGCATGGGGAGCATGTGTGTGTGTGTGTGTGTGTGTGTGTGTCTGTGTGTGAGCATGCACGTGTGCTGATAATGAAGTTATGATGTAGATTTCTCCACCTAAACAAGATGTGTGACAGCAGATGTTGTGACTAACAAATGTATGTATGTCTCTCTCTCTCTCTCTCTTTCTCTCTCTTGTGCTCTGTGTTTCTCTCTCTCTCTCTCTCTCTCTCTCTGTGTCTCTCTCTCTCGTGCTCTGTGTTTCTCTCTCTCTGTGTCTCTCTCTCTCTCTCTCGTGCTCTGTGTTTCTCTCTCTCTCTCTCTCTCTCTCTCTGTGTCTCTCTCTCTCTCTCTCTCTTTCTCCCCTCTTCCATCTCCCCCTGGCAGAGGCATCCATCTTGAGTTATGACGGCAGTATGTACATGAAGGTGGTGATGCCCCAGGTGATGCACACAGAGGCTGAGGACGTGTCTCTACGTTTCATGTCCCAGCGGGCCTACGGCCTGCTCATGGCCACCACCTCACGGGACTCGGCCGACACGCTGCGTCTAGAGCTGGACGGGGGCCGGGTCAAGCTCACGGTCAACCTAGGTATCGTATGACATTACAGACTACGCCACGTGTTAAAAAATGTGGCACTCTCTTTCTTTCTTCGTTCAATGTCTCTATCCCTCCATCATTATTATGGAACTTTCTTATTTAAACTCGTAGTTTGGTTTGGTTCTTAGAGTAAAGGATCACAATAATGTAAGGAGTAATGATTCCAAAAATATATTTATACTTTTATTTGCATGGACTTTATTGTGATATGTGTCATTAGATATAGATTGATTAACACTCTTTATAGAAATTACTATACTTTTTAACTAGACTTTTTGGGGCTTTATTTAAGCTATTTCATTCTGAAAGTTCTTGTCATTGATAAATATGCTGTCTGGCCCATCTTTTGAACAGATAAACCATAGCCATTGTCATTTTGAGACAGTCACAGCACCAGTAGATATAATTAATTATAAAGTATATCTTAAATGTTAATTTAAAGTCTGAATTGCGCACTATTTTTGAATATCACACTATGGCTGATTTGCACACTATTGTTATTATAGTATAGTATATCAAATATATCTTTATAAGCATTGTGCAGTGCTGTGACTTTCTAAGAGGTGACTTACTCCAACTGATTCTCAGTTCATCATCTACAGGAAATTGAGAAAGAAAAAAAATCTCAACTTTACATTTTCAACTAACATCATCTTCTTGTCTTCAAGTTGAGAATTCTTGGCTTTTGATTTTGGGTTTGTTCTCCTTCTTTATGGTGTACACATACTATATACGCTCTCTATGTACATCTAGCTATCAACTCCATTTTCCCATCATGCTTTGTCAAAAGATGGTATTCACCCCTTCAAAGGCCTTAAGCCTGCGGCCCGTCAGGCGAACAGCCCGAGAACAGAGCCCAGCCAAACCTGCAGCTGGCTGCCCCCCAGGCAACCTTCCTTCTCTCTTTTTTTTTACAAACACACCACTGTGTTGCAAAAAGGAAAGAAGCACTAGTATACATAACCTATATTTACACACTATTTGTCTTTAACTTTGATTAAAGCTTTAATAAAAGCTGGATATTTGTCATAATAGTTAGTAGTGTGCTTCGTTGTTATAGTACCCACAGTAGCAATTGATAGACTATATTATGCACACTAAATATTACTTTAGTCATCCAAAGTATTTTATTAAGAATAAACTGCATTGCAACTACAAAAATTGGCTACACAAAACTACCCTACACAATTCACTTTTTGTATCAAATACAATATCAATAACAAGCATCACATATCCACATTTAAGTGTTAAAGAGATACATATCCTTGATATGTTTATCTAAACCCATATTTTACATTGTTTCGTAGAAACAACCTACATTGTATATAATATTTACGCATTTTAGAATATGTTTTTTATCCAAAGCGACTTACTGTCATGCGTGTATACATTTTACGTATGGGTGACCCCAGTGGGAATCGAACCCACACCCCTTGTAAGCGCCATGCTCTACCAACTGAGCAACACAGTCTCTGTGCTGTACTGTTAGATATGAGGGTCTTATGCCTCTGCATGGTGCTGGTGCTGATTGGATCGCGGCTGTTCGCTCCCACTTTTCTGTTGCGGTTGACGACACATGAACCCACCAGCCACATGGTGACCAACCCAGAATGTCCCTTGCAGGATCCCATAGGCCGACTCAAAATGGCCGTCACAAAAACCTGTAGGCCTATAACAGGTAGGAATTTGTTGTCAGTGAAGGAACTAATCAATTATCTTTCACTAGTCCATTCGCTTTTTTAAATTGAAAATCTTGGAAATATTGCTCCAAAATAATAAGTGTTGTAACACTTTTTTAAATATTTAGGTTTATTCAACTGTCAAGTAGAATAGCATTTCACTGTTTCAAAGATCTGTGGCTCCAATATGAATAGCTAACACCACCTTCTTGCTAATATCAGATATATGATTTTAATTGCCTGTTTAGTCAACAAGTTGGTGTGAAGGCTTCGGAGCTGGAGACTTTGTGTTTAAAATCAAAATGAAAACTATTCCAAAATGGAAGTCTATGCTGGGTTGGAGAATCTATGTGGTTGGTAAAATAAAAGCGGCCATTTTTAAAATGTTGACAGCCAGTGTCCTTGTTATGCAGCTTTAAATAAATTACGTTTGCCCATATGTGTATAATCTAAGTGTTATAGTGGTGGTCACAAAACTAAGTTAATTTCATAATTTAAACAAGTGCTGCAAAAGCGCTATGTACATTTTACCATACAACACCCAACTAATCCCCATGTCAGCCATAACTATTGTATATGGACCAAAGATTTGACATTTGTGAATATATTCATTCTACCTCATACTTATTGCTACATTACCAGTTATTACAATCATATTGCAATTGCAGTCACACTTGTAGAATTCAAGCCAGCCATTTGTAATCTAAGCTAACAGTCTAGCACCTGAAAGTCTATATAGGACCCCCCACCTCCCCCCCACCTCCCCCTTACAAAATGGCCGCCTCTCTGCATGTGGACGTCCCCGGAAGGGTGGAATTCTTGTTTTTGGATGTCTGCAGCTATAACCTTGAAGGATGCAATTTCATCTGTCATTTATTCTTCCCCATCTAGACTGTATCAGGATAAACTGTACTTCCAGTAAGTTAACACTCAAGTTTCATTTTGCTCTTGTATTATGATACTCTGCTGTTTAAAGGAATGTGTTATTTGAAGTGTGTCTTTCTCTGATCCCTATGGTGTTGGTTGGAGAAGGGGTGTGTCTGTCAGTTCAACTGGTCAGACCATCAATAGATCACGGACAACAGAAACACTCAAACTGGAAACAGACAGTCAGGGTGGTGATTTGTTAATCTCTTAGGTTTTAGTTTTATGTAAGGCCATATTTTATTAAATAATGTTATAATGTCCTGTGACCGAATTTATTTTCCCCCGCATGAATTTATTTTAGTTATATAGGAAGTTCTACTGTAATGAAGGTTTGATTTAGCGTTTTTTTTTGTTGCTGCAATATAATTCCCTTTTTAGAGATGGATAATTATATAACCCTTTTTAAAAAAATCATATATGGCAGATACAATGTTTAGCGTTTTGGTTTTCAGCACGAAGTTGAGATTAATAAATCACCACTTGTTACATAACTAAACATTTGAACATTCTCACATGAAAGAGCTTCATCGTAGGTGGACAACGTAGAATACATAGACTTATTCTACTACAATATATATGTGTTGTAGAATAAGTAACTTGAATATACAAAATGATAAACATATATACAGTATATATATATGTAAAGATGTTATACTATTCATATAGTGTAGGTCCTCTTCAAGTGAAATGCGACAAATTAGTTAATGGTTTTATTATGATTATATCAGTGTCATGATACTGTACGATTTCTTTTAATGTGTCAATTTGGTGAGCTCTGTTTGCTTCTAAACGTGTGTCTCTAAGTCAGAGCTTTAGTACGACACTATAATACACTCAGGTATATTAAGTGTCCATACTGTTGGGGAGAAGGTCAACATTAACTGCTTTTACTCATGAATAGGGCTCGGAAACCTTTAGTGTACAGTACTGTCTCCTGTCTGTCTGTGTCTGTCTGTCTGTCTGTCTGTCTGTCTGTCTGTCTGTCTGTCTGTCTGTCTTTTTAAGTTGTCAGACAATAGAATGAAAAGTACATTTTAAGTGCTGCACATTAGTTTCAAAGCTCTCGACAGACTAAGAGCATGTGAGGACTGCGGTCTTTTATGTAAGAGACGCGTTCAGTGTGTGTGTATGTGTGTGTGTGCACGTGTTCCTGTGTGCGTGTGTGTCCACACGTCCCTGTGTGCATGCTTGTGTGTGTGAGTGACAGATATGATTACTGTTATTGTACATTCGGCTCCTATAATGTCTGATGCTAATTGCTGCAGTAAATTGCTGTGGCATTTCAGGACAAAGAGTGGAATCCAGATTTGACATAATGTCTTCTGCTGGGTAGCCTACCTGGAAAAGAATATCAAGGTGGTCTCAGAAATAAACCCACAGTACCTTTCCAACCACTTATATTTTTACCCCCTTTGTAATATTGTGTAAAATGAGGCCTATTTTGTGATTCAAGAGCTAATAGTCTTAGTTATAAAAGAGCGGTACAGTACATCTTAGTTATGAGTAACATTACAAGCATTACCCGAAATGATGCGATGACATTACTGGGCCCAATACCCGCCACCTTCAAAACTAAAAGTCAAGATGTTAACACTCCCAAAATGACAGCGCAAGGAAACATGAAACTGTCCAAATCAATGCAGCATCCCTCCAGGGGTTCTGAGCTCATGTGGTTGTGTCTGCCAGACTCTGTTTGTGTCGGCTGTTTTAAATCAACAGCACACCCATGACAGGGTGAGAACACACGGAAGTGTCCCGGAGAATATCGCTCCTGCTGAAGCTCCTGTATCTCCTGCCGTTACAAAGGCCAGAAAAGTACTGTCAGACACACACACACACACACACACACACACACACGAACACACAAACACACACACACACACACAAACACACACGCACACACGCACACACACACACACACACACACACACACACACACACACACACACACACACACACACACACACACACACACAACTACACGCACACGGTAGTGCAGTAGACTGTCTAGATCACTGGGCTTTACTGGTGCTTAGAGGGATTCTGGCTAAACCAAGCTGAAGTTCAAGCGATCAGCTCTGGGGCGTTACTTGGCTGTGAAAGATACAGTAATAACCTAGTGTACGTGTAGGTAACACTACAGTCCTCTTTGAACTACGTAGTATTCATCTATTAATAACAGATTTTGAAAGTATTTGGAAGGTATTTCCAGACCCTATGATGAGTAAAAGCTGTGTAATTGTTACATTGACTGCAGTGGTTTTTCTGCTGAGTACATATTTAAAGTCGTACGTTTCCGCAGTGAAGGTGCTATTCCAGTGTGCAATGACAATTTAAGAAATTATTGTTGTAGAAAAATGTATTCGTTGTTGCTTTTTACCAAAATAACCTAACCTTTGTTTTCCACAGTAACACCCAAGTACACGTGTAATTTGAAAAGTGAACAAAGTGAAAATGCCAAAATGATCCCAATTGACAATGAATCAGAATACAAATCAACTTGACATGCTCAAGGTGCTCTGCTGTCATCATCCCCAATATATGCCTTGTATTACACCTGCTCCTTTTGAGTCGTTACAAATAAGCCCATTATATCACCTCCTTCTATTGGAAAAGGCCCAATATGACAGCCCCTATTGGAAACTGGAAAGCAAAGGTTTGGTTGGGGAGGCAGGACAACTTTAACTTTGTGACCAACCATCGTTCTCAGGCAAGGGACCCGAGACCCTGTATGCTGGGCAAAAACTCAATGATAATGAGTGGCATACGGTGCGCGTGGTCCGCCGGGGAAAAACCTACAAGCTCACGGTGGACGATGACGTAGCAGAAGGTACTATACTAGCTACAGTCTGAGAGAAAGTTCCTCATCAGCCACTGTTTGTGTGGGTTGATGTGTCTGGTGTTCTCATTTAGCTTCAGGCTTACGGGAATGACAGAATTAGCTCGTTAAACGTGAACTGTCCTTCCGGTGGTTTTCAATGTTTATTTGAAATAATTATTTGAGAAAGGTGACTATTGATATGTCTGAATTGTTCTTGCTGAGCTTATTCAGTTGTACTATTACATTGTATTTACCCGTATCGTACCGGAATTTCACCACCTCTTTAAATTCAGCCCTTTTGTGTTAGTATCAGACAGTTTTTTCTTTTTTTCTTTTTTCTTTTTTCTTCTTTTTCACTTCATCCCCTACTCCAGGCCAGATGGCGGGTGACCACACCCGTCTTGAGTTCCACAACATCGAGACGGGCATCATGACGGAGAGACGCTTCGTCTCGGCCATCCCCTCTAGCTTCATCGGACACCTGCAGAGCCTCAGGTTCCTCTTCTCTCATATACTTTGTTATATACTTCCTGACGTATACTGTAATGAACGTCGATACTTCACCCAGAAAGACATAGCAGTATGCAAGATACAAGCTCTTTACAGGCAATGCGAACCGATCTGAACGTGAGTACTACGCCATCGCATTGGATAGGTGGACATATGGTGTCAGTTTTGGTGAAACCAAATCTGAACCAGTTAGTTAACATGGCTGTTTTGTTTTGCTTCACTTCAGCAGATCTTGTTGATACGTTTGCCGCTAGTGAATGACAAGTTCTTCCAGTTGACAAGAAAGTGGTTTACTTTATCTGTTTTAATGCATCAGATAATATCATGTTTTTTTCAAATAGAACCTTATTCCCATCTATTGACTCCAGGTTCAACGGGATGCTGTACATTGATCTCTGTAAGAACGGAGACATCGACTTCTGCGAGCTAAACGCCCGGTTTGGCATGCGCTCCATCATCGCTGACCCCGTGACCTTCAAGTCCAAGAGCAGCTACCTGAGCCTGGCCACCCTGCAGGCCTACACCTCTATGCACCTGTTCTTCCAGTTCAAAACCACCTCCCCGGACGGCTTCATAATGTTCAACAGTGGAGACGGAAACGACTTCATCGCTGTGGAGCTAGTCAAAGGGTGAGTGGGATCCGACCTGGTCTTAGACTTTGTTGTTAATTGACGTTTTTTTGTTTGTTTTTGCCACCACAACTACGAAGGACAGTAGGTGCACACAGGGATGGTATTACAGTAGCATATAACAATAATAATCACAATAAGTGACATATACTGTAATTCATATGTATGTGGACAGCCCTTCAAATGAGTGTATTCAGCCATTTCAGCCACACCCGTAGACAAACATTGGCAGTAGAATGGGCTGTACTGAAGAGCTTGCAACGTGGCACCGTCATAGGAAGCCACCTTTCCAACAAGTCACATTTCTGACCCGCTAGAGCTGCCCCGGTCAATTGTCAGTGCTGTTGTTGTGAAGTGGAAACGTCTCGCAGCAACAACGGCTCAGCCGTGAAGTGGTAGGCCACACAAGCTCACAGAACTGGATCGCCGAGACCTGAAGCGAGTAGATCACCATGCGCAATGCCAAGCGTTGGCTGGAGTGGTGTAAAGTTTGCCGCCATTGGAGTGATGAATCATGCTTCACCATCTGGCAGTCCGACGGACAAATCTGGGTTTGGCGGATGCCAGGAGAACGCAACTTGTCCGCATGCATAGTGCCAACTGTTATTTTTGGTGGAGGAGGAATAATGGTCTGGGGCTGTTTTTCATGGTTCGGGCTAGGCCCCTTAGGGAAATCTTAACCTCACAGCATACAATGACATTCTAGATGATTCTGTACTTCCAACTTTGTGGCAACAATTTGTGGATGGACATTTCCTGTTTCAGCACGAAATGCCCCCGTGCACAAAGTGAGGTCCATAGAGAAATGGTTTGTCGACCTCTTGTGGAAGAACTTAACTGACCTGCACAGAGCCATGACCTCAACTCCATCGAACACCTTTGGGATGAATTGGAACGCCGACTGCGAGCCAGGCCTAATCTCCCAACATCAGTGCCTGGTTTCACTAATGCTCTTGTGGCTGAATGTCCCCGCAGCAATGTTCCAACATCTAGTGGAAAGCCTTCCCAGAAGAGTGGAGGCTGTTATAGCAGCGAAGGGGGGACCAACTTCATTTTAATGCCCATGATTTTGGAATGAGAAGTTTGACGAGAAGGTGTCCACATACTTTTGGCCATGTAGTGCATAACTGCAGTGGTTATATGTCACCATTTTGACATATTCCTGTAGTTCCCATCCTCCACTCACAGAGGCCTAGAGGTCATCTCCTTTGCTGCGCCACTCCTATTGGTCAAACAGGTGTTCTATTCAAGTGACCAGACTGACTTTTGACCTCCCTCAGGTACATCCACTACGTGTTTGACCTTGGCAATGGGCCTAACGTCATCAAGGGTAACAGCGACCGGGCTCTCCATGACAACCAGTGGCACAACGTGGTCATCACCCGTGACAACAGCAACATCCACACGCTGAAGGTGGACGCCAAGGCAACCAGCCAGGTGGTCAATGGAGCCAAAAACCTTGACCTGAAAGGTAGAGTATATAGCAGAGGTGGTTCAGTGAACCATGTGGGACGACTAACCTTGCTTGAGACCTGAATACCCATGTCCCAGAGCTAATGCCTGGCTTTAGCTCAATGGGCTATTGTGGTTTTGAGTCGCACACGTCCACCCTGGTTGGTTTTGTAGAATTTTTACAATGAATTATCGTAAAGCACTCTTTAAAAACATAATGTATTTGCAAATAACAGCTTACACAGGACAGTAAAATAAAGCATTACCAGGACTGTAAAATAAAGCATTACCAGGACTGTAAAATAAAGCCTTACCAGGACTGTAAAATAAAAGACTTAATGATAAAGCTCGACTCTGTCAGTACATGTCGGTGTCCTCTCTCCTCCTTCCTCCAGGTGACCTGTTTATTGCTGGACTGGGCCCTGGTATGTACGGTAGCCTGCCCAAGCTGGTGGCGTCCCGGGATGGCTTCCAAGGCTGCCTGGCCTCTGTGGACCTCAACGGCCGCCTCCCTGACCTCCTCCAGGATGCGCTGTTCCGCAGCGGGCAGATCGAGCGAGGATGCGAAGGTACACCCTCCCTCAAAACCATGTCCGACTCGGACCTCAGCTCAAACTCAAACTACAACCCAAACTACAACCCCAGAAACAACAAAAACGTCAACGACAGCTCAGGGAGCCCATTCTTCCTCCTTAACTCCAACAGTAGCTCCACCTCCCTTGTACCTTACGCTCCCTCGTCCATCCTACTAACACTGCTGGTCACCTCACTCACCACCCAGACAGCCCTCTGTTAGCTAGAGCAGGGATGGACATTTTACAACCACCACCAACTGCCATTGTTACAGTAGGTACAGTAGATGTTGACCCCAACCAATGGTGAAGGGTCAGTATTAATTCATCCTAATGTATATGGTCAGGGTTTGAAGTTAGGAAATTATAGATATGTGGTGATGGGTAACTTCAACCTCGAGGACCAGACCTAGCTCATATCGGCCACATTGGTCGCACAATGATGATGTCACATCAGCACAGCTCAAAGCAGCATTACAGTAACATTAGTACACATTAGCACAAGCACAACCATTGTTGACTTTGTTGTTTTGAGATGTTTCCCTTTTTTTATCAGTGTTTTAGGAGCTCGTCATGATTGATAACTACAGTCATGTTTCAGAAAGACAAAAAAAAAAAACACATAAAGAAAACATTTGTGTAGTGTCTGTACATACAGGACAGGGAGCTACCGGTATGTTGATTATGTCCGTTTTGTATACAAAACTTTTGATTGTGTGGGCATGTAAGTGTTATGTGATCAATTGCTATTTTGTGCTGTACAATAAGTCCTTATCATACATAGCTACGATTGGCTATTTGTTGGTTTAACGCACTATACTGTACAACCCAAATTTGCATACAGTTTGCACTAATGTTCAGATTAGAAATGTAATCGGCTCTTCTTGCCCAAGCAACAATGCAACTATAGAGAATAGTATGAATAAGAATTGTAATATCTCTATGGAGCCATATGGAAAACCCCAGATACGATACAACAGCTTGTATGCAATGTGCGCACAAAACTAGAATGCCAAAAGTTTCAGTTTGTTTAGCGTTTATTTGAAATATTCCATGCATATCAACGAGCCGACGGCGGCCTAGTGAAACATTTTTGCACTAGCATCACATTTCATTCAGATTAAGAATCATCGCTGCAAATACTCTATGCTCTTTTGACTACTCTTCAAATATCATTTTTGGTTAATATAGTTTTTGGTCAGTGGGCAAGTTTTCCCGAGTCTTAAGAGTTTGCACCGTGAATCCTTTTGTTTTCTGAACATTTATTTTCCTTTTTCTTTTTGTGTGAGTGTTTTCTCATCTTGTTTTTTAAAATTTTATTTCAATCTATCTGTTGTGCATTTGTTCTTCTTGTTTCTTTTGTTGTTCTTTTGAAAAGACCGTATCAGAGAGCCACATAATGGTGCAGTATATACACCTAATATACCTTTAACATTATGACTATTGTACAGGATATCTATAACTCCATATTTATATCCCCATAAGTCTTCCTCTCATTACAAGTCTGAATGTTACTTTGGGAGATACAGTATACACAGTGATGTGTGTGTTGAAATATCTGTTTATTTATTTTTCACAATAAAAGCTCATGAATCATATTTATTTGGTCTTCCGTTGTATCACATCCATGACATTTCTTCTTTGTTGTCATTTGTTTGTCTGTGAGTGGCTGTGAGGATGTGTGCGCACATATTTGCATTGGTGTGTGTACTTTCACTTATTCTTTTGCTAAATCATTGTCACGTAATGAACGTTCCTGTCAAGAATAGTGGCAGGGTAGTCAGTTGGGTTTTGGAGCACATAGTTCAACAGCAGATGGAGAAGCATGATCAAAAAGTATGATTTTATGAACAGTGTTGTCGGGCAAACCAGAAAAATGACAGTCCAGGAATTCAAGGTAAAAATGGTTGTCGTTCAAAAAGTTTCAAGTTCACCAAAAATGAACCAAAGTAGTCTAATTATTAGCAACCTGGTGGCAGGCAAAACACCCAAACACTGCAAACTGCAGAAAGACTCGCAGCTGAGTTTGTAGCAGGGATCATCAACTAAATTCAGCTGCCAGCCAATTATTTTATTCAGCTGATGGTGGGGGGAGGGGACATAGTTACCATTAATTAATTTGTAGGCTTCAAATTGACCGCAAAAAGCCCAAACAGATATAATATTTGACACAATCATTTCAAACCTTGCTTACATTTGTATACGATCAGGTGTTATTCTGCTTTTTATTTTTATTTTTTTATTGTTGGACATAAAACACCAGGAAATCAGCTCTGAGTGATTTGAATTTTGGAAATCTGTTCCCAAGTATTCCCAACATTCAAATCACTTGACTCCAGGTTCAACAGGTTCAGCAGCTGATTTCCTGGTGTTTTATGTCCAACAATAAAAATAAAACATCGTAAAAACATTTGCTCAGAAAACGTGGGTGGGCAAAATAAATCCACCAGCCAGCCAAATTCAGCCTGCTGGCCACCAGTTAGGAAACCCTGGTCTATAGCATACCTGAGACGCTAAAACAACTTAGCGTTGTCTATACACAACCATCGACACTATCAGAATGAATTATCCCAAACAGTCCGTGGGAGCTTCAATGGGCCCCGTTCCCATAAGCATGTTTAAGGCTAAGTTAATCTTACAACCTTCCTAGGAGCATTGTTAAATCTCCGAGCTGTTTCCTAAAACCATTCTTGCTAAAGTTGTACTTACTAAATGTTCGTATTTACGGACTGCCTCAGACCACTTGTTCAACAGCCAACGCCTCCATCACACTCACATTGATTTACATTTCGGTACATCGCAAAGACAATTGCAGTGTGTTCTGTGTGCTGCATCAAACTGCGTGTGTCGACGGCTTGACAGAAGTGGTAGCGGAAGGTGAACGTTTCACTTCTGTTGCACACGTGTCCAGATGATGACGCGTACATGCCATTTTGTGCAATGGTACAGTAGGTGTGATCGAGGTCGTATGCGATGCCCTTTTGCATCACTTTATACACAGAAAACCTCCCTGCTAAACATAAAATCAAGCTGTTTATCTGTCTCTCTTTGGCCGGCGATATCTTCGGAATGAAGTTCACCACACGGTTGCCAATGTCTTTGCTATTGTTAACAAACAAGACAAGAATAAGAAATAGGCTTTACAATGAAAACCCGTGATCACTGCATAAAATCTTAGGGTAGTCCAATCGGTTAGGCTACATAGTTCCTGTATGGTTCAGTCAATAGGGTTCTGTTCGGCTAATTCTGTGATCCACTATGTCAAATGTTTGCCTCAACATATTTAATACTGTGTGACAACATGTGCACAATTATGATTTTAGTACATTATTATAGGGTAGGCCTAAGCATTATAATGCCCTGCCTCAATATTTGCTACTATAGGTGGTTGATCCGTCGTCAGTAGGCCTATAATGTAGGTTTGAATGGAGAAAGCTTATCCCGAGACTATCAGTATCTACCCATGCTCCAACAACACACTGAAAAGGAGGTGCATGGTCAAGCTGACGTCTGCATTGGCCGTGCAGCATTTACTGTGATATGGTCTCTGCAGACGTCAGGGCATTCATACTTATTGCGCTTCGTGGAGCAGCGCAGAGCCGCTGTGGAGTGGGTTTGTTTACACAGGATCTCCCGCACTCACCTATCGTCAACCATTCATGTCAATGAGGGCCAAATGGAGCCCCCTCCGCACGAGGTGTGGAGCTCAATTTGGCCTCTGCCTGCCTCGAAATTGCACCACACAATTCAGATCAAGCATAAGTTGGCTCTTAGCGAGGGTTTTTTTCTTCTTCTGCGCGGCGTCTTTGGAAAAGATGCATCATTAAAACACTGGTAAAAGCCTAAATTCCATCACTATGGGAAACCGGGTCCAGGTAAAGGAATGCGTGAGATAGGCGTCTCTGTAACGCCCAGCATGAAGAGCCAGAAGCAGGGCGAGTTGACCGAAGTGTTACAAACGGAACAGTGGTCGTTATGTGCGATCAGCAACGTGATGACTTGGTTTAAGCATGTACGTGTAAAGGAGCACTTTTGCGAACGTATGCGATTGTGAGCGTTCCTCAGAACATGAATAAATAGTCTGTTCTATCCGTGTGCCTTGGGATCATCCAAACCCCACTAAAGTTGACATTTTAAATAGTTAAGATAAGGGTTAGGTTTAGGTAAGTTTAATGGTTAGGGTAGGGGGTTATGGTTAGGGACTTCCCAAGGATCCTTGATAGCATTGACCATGAATAAATACGCAACTTCAATTACAAACTAACAAACACAAATAGTCCCGAATCTGCTTTATTACTTTAAGGCTCCCCTATTCACAGTTAATCACAAAACAATGTGACAGTTTAATTATAATATTGTCATTCAGTTTTAATCAGGGATCAACAATGGACTTTTAGTAGGCTATGTTACGTCAAAGTCGGTAAGTCAACAAAGTTACAAATCGATTTGGGGAGCATTATAGTCCTGAACTTCTAATGTAAGGCATAGTTTATTGTAATTGAATCAAACCCTCACTAGATGGCGCTAATGCCTCGACCATTGGGATACTGAGCTGAAAGCTGAGAACTCGAGGCCTTGAAGAGTATTCGTACCTAATTGTCCAATGCAGCTCTCATTCATTACTGTCGGCAGCAATGCGTTTAAGTTCAATCTGAAGGTAAACAAAAGGAGTGTTAAACTGTATTTCGTTGTTTCTGTGACTCACGTCTTCCCTGAACCGTCTTGTGTCGTTTGTCCTCATTCCTTCATTGTAAAACATATGCATACTAACCTTTTGTGTTTTCATCACTCTTGAGCAGCAATGGTCCCATATGCTTTTAAGTATACACCTACACAATGTTTAAAAATCCTAATTGGGTTTGATTAAATACCTTATTCATGTCAAATGAAAATGTCGCTTGCTTCATATTCCTTTGCAGGTTTCCATGCAGATGTCTGTTTGTTATTTCCTGTTGTCATTTTCACTTGAATATGAATATTTTAGTAAAGTGTGTCTGAATTATGTGCAATGACTAAACAGGTAAACATGTAGCTAAACCGATGGTGCAATTGCCCTTCCAAATAGGCCTTCATTTGTTGATGTGACAATATACAATGTGTCTCAATAGGCCCAAAAACCCTCCAATCCATAACCATCTTCACCTACATGTTTTCTCTGTACTGTTCCCATCTGTTTCATGTCTCCTTATAGTTTGGTTGTCATGGTAGTGTAGCCCTGACCCCTGACCCCTTCCTTAGAGAGGTTAAAGGGCATGTCTATGTTAGTAAAGCGCTTGCTTTATTAACCGACAGTCATTGGCCACCTACTAACCTTATTTTATCGTTTTTCACTTTCTGTTCTTTTCGCTAACAAAGTTGGTTTCACCAAAGCTGACCTACAAGGTAGAAGGTTCAAATTCCATTCTGAGCTTGGCCCAAAGATGCTGTGTGTAATGTTATGTGTCACCACTCACTAAAGAATAATGCCTTGGCTTAAAGATACTCTCAGCAAGATGACGTCATCATATACAGCGGGGTGACTTCCTGTTTACAGAAATCAACAGCAAAAACATTGTAATTTGCCAAGATTCCACATTTTGGCATGCCTCAAGGTAGAGCGCAATTAGGTCGAGTCAATAGCAGTCTTGGTTGATTTAAAGTCTGATGTTGTTGGTGGTAAAGCAAGAAGTCTCTCCGCTGTGTATGATGATGTCACCTAGCACAGTGTACATTTAAGCACAATCCACTGCAAACATGGCCAGGTATTGAAAGCTTCTCTGTGGCTGGCTATGTGCTTGTTATAAAATGGTTCACTTCTGGAGAATAATAGGTAGCGGTTGCTAGTGCTACGGCGTACCCTCACTTCACAGGCAGGCGGGCAGGCAGGGAGACAGACTAATGATTGCGATGGAGAGCTTTTGCATAAATAAAACATTAGCCGGCCTGTATAATTATGTCTGCAGATCTTGTTTTTCTGTATCGAGCCGTGTACTTGTTTTATGCTAATGTTGTTAGACGGAGAGCGTTGCTGTTCCCGCCTGTCTGGGCAGCGTCAGAGAAGAATCCATTAAGTCTCGCACCGTGGGTCGCCGCACGCACGCGCACGCACACACACACACACACACACACACACACACACACACACACACACACACACACACACACACACACACACACGTGTATACACCAGAAAGGCAGACCCGCATGTACACACACACACACACACACACACACACACACACACACACACACACACACCATCCCCCTTCTGCCTCAGATGCTTTTAGTCCCAGAGTGTGGATGCTCCCTGATATACCAGTGTGATTAGCACACTAATTAAAGAAACGGTCGCCTACATTCAATCTGAGATTACGACAGTCTGACAGCTAATTTCATTAGAATGCGACAGCAGCTTTTTACATGCAATGAATGCAGGCCGGAGACTGTTGGTATTTTAGAGACATTTATACATATCAAAAAGTCCACTCCGAGGGGTTTTAGGCCGTATTTTGGCCCGGCTGAGCAATATTAATATATGTTTCCCCTGAGAATGTGTTCAGGTTGATTAATAGAATATAGATTTAAACTGGGGAGCTGACTTGCCATAATGCTAACAATCATCACTTATGACTTGCTTGTATTATTTCTACTTATTTATGGATAGATTTATTTCAGGTTACTGGAAAAAAATCGATGTCTGTAGCTAATTTGCTGCCTGTAGAAGAAGAAAAACATGAAGTGAATCATTTTATCTTGCATAAATCTAAGTTCCGCTGCACTTTGCATTACACAATAAATGCACTTTTAGCCTACTATGATTTTGTTCTATTTCTACTACTTTTTCTGTTTCATTATGGTCTTGCACAAGAAAATTGCACTTAAACCCAGTTTATTTGCAGTTATCTTTTTTTCACATGGTTTTCCGTTTCCGGTGGGAATATTGTCCCGATTCCCACTGAATTGGTTTTGCACTACTGCACAGTAGAGACTGCATTCCCTTTTAAATGAACGTGCAAAAACATGGGATGAGTCTGTAGAAGGTGGTGAGCCTCAAGTTCTCATTTAGGCTGCGTTTTCATTCCACATAGATTGCATCCTCCGATATTCCCTCGCTCACTCTCTTCGACAGAACTGGATAGGGTCTGACCCGTTGTCTTGGTTCCGTGAAGGGCAGTGGGCGAGGGCAGAGGGGAAGGGGAACACCTTTCTGGAATGAAACACAGCCCTGGACTTATCTGGACACTTCCACACCAACATTTATATAACAAAAACACATATCCTAGCTATGTGCACCACTTTGCTATAAAATGTTTTGTCTCTTATCTCGGATCTTCTTTCCTGTCCATGTTGTTCCCATGTGGTAACTCTTCCCCAGTGTCTCTGTACATTAGACTGGTTTTGGCTAGAGCAAGGAGCGGAGAGGAGGGAGAATGTGAGAGCTTACACCCGGGTCGCACTTCATATTAACCTCTGGTGGCTCTAAAACTGTGTATTCACATGGGGCTGACATGAACAGGCACAATGGATTTACAGTGTATAGCTAGCTACATCTTGTTCCACAGTATTTACATATTGAATAAGGTTGTGGCTTGCACAATGTAAAAGACTGGCAAATACACTAACAATTCCTCACATATAACTAGAATCAAATAACATTGTTATAGTCATTGTAACTACTATTTAAGAACATATACCTACACTGTGGACAGTGCCTGTGTACAGGTAGTACATACCATGTAATAGCACTGTTACAGAGCCACTCAATATGAGAGAACGGGACCCTAGTCAGTTTGTCTGAATCCGCCAGTTCTCTCTCATCAACCAGCCATGTTGAAAACACGTCCAGTACTCTGTTCAATGTCTGTGCACTAAAAGTCTTACTAAAACCTACTTGGAGGGAATGCCGTGTGGTTTTTATTTTTCTTCAGTTTGGTGTACTTCTACGGTACTATAATGCCTTTGGAAGTAATGTAATGTACTGTGACCTATACTAACCTGACTAGTGCATGGCCCACTGATGTGCACTGACACCCTCTGCATGGCACCTGTTGGGGAGCTGTTGGCTAGTGCTCACACCTGTGCCTGGGTATCACATGGCTCTGCTCTGCCACCTGTAGGTCCTAGCACCACCTGCCAAGAGGACTCATGTGCCAACATGGGCGTCTGTATCCAGCAGTGGGAGAACTACACCTGCGACTGCTCCATGACCTCCTACACCGGCACTCAGTGCAATGATCGTGAGTGCTGTTCATTGTCTAACTATACACACAAATGCACAGAAACGCATGCACGTTAAACACACACACACACACACACTGTACATCAGTGGAGGGATGGCGGCACAGAATAATGGCTGGAATGTGTTATTAGCTCCACTCCAGTCATTATTATTATCCCCTTAGCAGCCTCCACTGCTGTACACACACACACACACACATTTTGGAGGATCCTCTGAAGACGTCTAAAGGTAATCGCTGTTTCTTTCCTTTCTGGGGTGTTTTCAGAGATTTCACAGCCACTAGTGGTGCTAGAGACAGTCCCTCATATTCTGACTAAAAGGGCTAAATTCAATCAAATCAACCATTGTAGTATTTACACAGTAATCAGAATGATTTAATGGAATCAGTTCTACCCAAGATGCCCTCTGTGTCAGGTAACCTATCAGGTGACCATAAGCTGACCTGTCACCTGACCTTAGAAAGATGCCCGACAAGCACACATAATAGCCATTTTCCCCAAATAATATCCCCCAAAAGGTATGTTCGAGTGGGCAGTAACCTTATAAACAGATGTTACATAAACATCAAATCTGATTGAATCCAGCCCCAAGTCTTCTTAGAAAGTAGCGCACAACTAAATGCCTCAGATGCAAATGTGAACACAAGTCCACCAGAGAGGCTTGGAGCGTTGAGCTTTACCTCGACATCGAGCTTCGTAACGGATGAGTCATTTACATTTCGCAAATCCATCGGTTTATCCATTAAATGACTCTCAAACACACACGAGAGGAATCTCTGTATAATGCAGCGCCAGAGGCCCCGTGGAGGCCGTGTGTGATTAAGTATAATATATTGTTGATGTTTGGTATTAGTCGGACTGTATCTTACTTAGATAATGGTTTCATCAAGGCTTGGAAAAGGCTGTTTAGCTACAAGGTCATGTTGGAGGAACACTAAGTCACCGACTCTGTCTCTGATGTCTGTGTCCCTCTAATTAACAACCGACTCAAGTGACAGTAAGTCTCAAGGAGGTTAAACGGTGTCTTTGAAAAGACGTGGGAAGAAGCCAAGTGTAATCTTCAAGTGTTATTATTTGGCTTACTATACAGTGTGTGTTGTATCTCTCTCCCTCACACCCTCA
>NC_143040.1:34509249-34511749 GCF_057628025.1 Oncorhynchus mykiss
CACTGACCTGACACTGACACTCACTCTCACTGACAATCAAACTCACACTGACACACACACACTCACACACACTCACACTGACTCTGACACTCACTCACTCACACACACTGACAATCAAACTCACACTGACACTCACACTGACACACACACACACACACACTCACACTGACACAGACACTCACTCACACTGACAATCAAACTGACACACACTCACACTGACACTGACACTCACTCACACTGACAATCAAACTCACACTGACACACACACACATACTCACACTGACACTAACTCACACACACTGACACTCACTCACACTGACAATCAAACTGACACTGACACACACACATACACACACACACACTCACACTGACACTCACACTGACAATTACACTGACACACACACACACACACACACACTGACACTGACACACACTGACACTGACACTCACTCTCACTGACAATCAAACTGACACACACACACTCACACTGACACAGACACTCACTCACACTGACAATGAAACTCACACTGACACACACACACTCACACTGACACTGACACTCACTCACACTGACAATCAAACTCACACTGACAAACACACACACACTCACACTGACACTCACTCACACACACTGACACTCACTCACACTGACAATCAAACTCACACTGACACACACGCACACACTGACACTGACACTCACACTGACAATTACACTGACACACACACACACACACACACACACACACACACACTGACACTCACTCACACTGACAATCAAACTCACACTGACAATCACACTGACACACACACACACACACACTCACACTGATACTGACACTCATTCACACTGACAATCAAACTGGTACAGACACACACAAACACACACACACACACACACTGACACTCACTCACACTGACAATCAAACTCACACTGACAATCACACTGACACACACACACACACACTCACACTGATACTGACACTCATTCACACTGACAATCAAACTCACACTGACACACTGACACACATTCAAACTGACCTGACACTGACACTCACTCTCACTGACAATCAAACTCACACTGACACACACACACACACACACACTCACATTGACACGGACACTAACTCACTCACACACACTGACAATCAAACTCACACTGACACACACAGACTCACACTCACACTGACACAGACACTCACTCACACTGACAATCAAACTCACACTGACACACACACACTCACACTGACACTCACTCACACTGACAATCAAACTGACACACACTCACACTGACACTCACTCACACTGACAATCAAACTAACATTGACACACACACATACACACTCACACTGACACTCACTCACACTGACAATCAAACTCACACTGACACACACACACACACACTCACACTGACACTCACACTGACAATCACACTGACATACACACACACACACACACACACACACACACACACACACACACACACACACACACACTCACACTGATACTGACACTCATTCACACTGACAATCAAACTGACACAGACACACACACACACACACACACACACACACTGACACTCACTCACACTGACAATCAAACTCACACTGACAATCACACTGACACACACACACACACACTCACACTGATACTGACACTCATTCACACTGACAATCAAACTCACACTGACACACTGACACACATTCAAACTGACCTGACACTGACACTCACTCTCACTGACAATCAAACTGACACTGACACACACACACACACACTCACATTGACACGGACACTAACTCACTCACACACACTGACAATCAAACTCACACTGACACACACAGACTCACACTCACACTGACACAGACACTCACTCACACTGACAATCAAACTCACACTGACACACACACACTCACACTGACACTCACTCACACTGACAATCAAACTGACACACACTCACACTGACACTCACTCACACTGACAATCAAACTCACATTGACACACACACATACACACTCACACTGACACTCACTCACAAACACTGACACTCACTCACACTGACAATCAAACTCACACTGACACACACACACACACACACACTCACACTGACACTCACACTGACAATCACACTGACACACACACACACACACACACACACACACACACACACACACACACACACACACACACACACACACACACACACTGACACTCACACTGAATCTCAAACTGACACACACACACACACACACACACAAACACACACACACACACACACTCTGACACTGACACTCACTCACACTGACAATCAAACTCACACTGACACACATTCACACTGACCTGACACTGACACTCACTCTCACTGACAATCAAACTCACACTGACACACACACACTCACACACACTCACACTGACTCTGACACTCACTCACTCACACACACTGACAATCAAACTCACACTGACACTCACACTGACACACACACACACACACACTCACACTGACACA
>NC_143040.1:37106749-37146749 GCF_057628025.1 Oncorhynchus mykiss
CGTTAACACTCCTGTCTCTCTTCAGACACGCTGTCCGAGGAGGCCTGCGCTCCGTGTCTCTGGACTGACTGGGCACACATACACTAAAACAGACTGCATCATCTTAGCAGCTTGGATAGACTAAGTGGAGAGAGACTTAAATGGCTGGTTGGTTTAAAAAAGGGCGTGCAAAAGACATGCCTATGCAACCAGACCCCCCCCCCCCCCCAAAAAAAAAAATGATAGAGGCTCTGGGTGATTCAAAGCCATCCCTGTCAGCTCCCGGGCCAGGGGCCCACTGCAGCCCTAGGACCCACCTGAGGGCCCTACCTGCAGTACATTACAATACAGATCTCAATGGCGGAAAGACCGACAGCAAAGCTACAATATCCAACTGTGTCTTGCGAGGTAGATACATGCAAATGATGCAGGAGGGCTAGAAACAACGGACATTCCTGACAGATGATAGGATCTCTACGGTCCAGAAAACATCCAAGGAGGGGCTGCTACAGTGAAGCAGCTGACTGGGTGGTCCCTCCCCTCTGTGTTCACGCTACATTCTAGTCATTCAGCACGCACTGTTATCCAGAATGACGTCCCAAAATCAGCGCATTCAACTAAAGAAGGTAAAACATCGTATCGCGATCATTGCAAGTAAAAACTTTCTTCCAGGCGAGGAGCGTTCCTTTCCGCTGGCCTGTTTGGGAGCAGGAATCAGGGTGGGAGAGACGCAGCAAGGCATAAGGTGGTAGTAGTCCTGTAGCTTAGCATTTGCTTCACCTGACCACTTTTTTATTGATCTAGTCACTGGTGCTTCCTGCTTTAATGTTTGCTTGCTCCATCCTCCATCAGGAGGATGGAATTATGGTCAGATTTTCCAAATGGAGGGCGAGGGTGAGCTTTGTATGCATCTCTGTGTGTGGAGTAAAGGTGGTCCAGAGTTTTTTCCCTCTGGTTGCACATTTAACATGCTGATAGAAATTTGGTAAAACTGATTTAAGTTTCCATGCATTAAAGTCCCCGGCTACTGGGAGCGCCGCCTCTGGGTGAGCGTTTTCTTGTTTGCTTATGGCGGAATACAGCTCATTCAATGCTTTTTTAGTGCCAGTCTCTGACTGTGGTGGTATGTAAACAGCTACAAAGAAGATAGATGAAAAATCTCTCGGTAGGTAATGTGGTGTGCAGATTATTATGAGAAACTCTACCTCAGGCAGACAATGGCTTGATACTTCCTTAGATATTGTGAACCAGCTGCATAGGGGTATGTAGGAGCTGTGTAGTAGGAGGTATCATTTGTTAGTAGGAGGTATAAGACGGTAGTAGGTGGTATAAGGTGGTCCTAGATGGTAATAGTAGGTAGAAGGTGGTATAAGGTGGTCCTAGATGGTAGTAGGTGGAAGCAGGAGGTATAGGGTGGTAGTAGGTGGAAGCAGGAGGTATAAGGTGGCAGTAGATGGAAGCAGGAGGTATAAGGTGGCAGTAGGTGGAAGCAGGAAGAATAAGGTGGCAGTAGGTGGAGGCAGGAAGTATAAGGTGGTAGTAGATGTTATAAGTTGGAAACAGGAGGTAGAAGGAGGTATAAGTTGGTAGTAGGTGGTATAATGTAGTAGTAGCAGGTATAAGTTGGTATAAGGTGGTAGAAGGTGGTAGTAGGTAGCATAAGTTGGTAGTAGGAGGTATAATGTAGTAGTAGCAGGTATAAGTTGGTATAAGGTGGTAGTAGGAGGTACAAGTTGGTAGTAGGAGGTATAAGTTGGTATAAGGTGGTAGTAGGAGGTACAAGTTGGTAGTAGGAAGTATAAGGTGGTAGTAGGTGGAAGCAGGAGATATAAGGTGGCAGTAGGTGGAAGCAGGAAGTATAAAGTGGCAGTAGATGGTAGTAGGTGTTATAAGTTGGTAACAGGAGGTAGAAGGAGGTATAAGTTGGTAGTAGGTGGTATAATGTAGTAGTAGCAGGTATAAGTTGGTATAAGTTGGTAGTAGGTAGTATACGGTGGTAGTAGGAGGTATAAGTTGGTATAAGGTGGTAGTAGGTAGTATACGGTGGTAGTAGCAGGTATAAGTTGGTATAAGGTGGTAGTAGGTAGTATACGGTGGTAGTAGGAGGTATAAGGTGGTATACGGTGGTAGTAGGTAGTATACGGTGGTAGTAGGAGGTATAAGTTGGTATAAGTTGGTAGTAGGTAGTATACGGTGGTAGTAGGAGGTATAAGGTGGTATAAGGTGGTAGTAGGTAGTATACGGTGGTAGTAGCAGGTATAAGTTGGTATAAGGTGGTAGTAGGTAGTATACGGTGGTAGTAGGAGGTATAAGTTGGTATAAGGTGGTAGTAGGTAGTATACGGTGGTAGTAGGAGGTATAAGTTGGTATAAGGTGGTAGTAGGTAGTATACGGTGGTAGTAGGAGGTATAAGTTGGTATAAGGTGGTAGTAGGTAGTATACGGTGGTAGTAGGAGGTATAAGTTGGTATAAGGTGGTAGTAGGTAGTATACGGTGGTAGTAGCAGGTATAAGTTGGTATAAGGTGGTAGAAGGTGGTAGTAGGTAGCACAAGTTGGTAGTAGGAGGTATAATGTAGTAGTAGCAGGTATAAGTTGGTAGTAGGAGGTATAAGGTGGTAGAGAAGGTATAATGAGGTAGTTGGAGGCAACTTACACCATCCACTACCTCCTACTACCACCTTGCAGTAAGACGTATAATCAATCAAATGTGGTATAAGGTGGTTGGAGGTATAAGGTTGTAGGTGGTATAAGGTGGTAAGAGGAGGTAGAAGGTGGTAGAAGGTGGTATAAGGTGGTTGGAGGTATAAGGTGGTAGGAGGTAGTAGGTGGTAGAAGGTGGTATAAGGTGGTTGGAGGTATGAGGTGGTATAAGGTAGTAGTAGCAGGCATAAGTTGAAAGTAGAAGGTATAATGTGGTATAAGGTGGGAGGTGGTATAAGGTGGAAGTAGGAGGTTGTATTAGGTGGTAGTAGTAGCAGATATGTTGGTAGTCGGAGGTTTAAGGTGGTAGTAGGAGATATAATGTGTTAGTAGGAGGTATAAGGTGGTAGTAGGAGGTATAAGGTGGTAGTAGGAGGTATAAGGTGGTAGTAGGAGGTATAATGTGTTAGTAGGAGGTATAATGTGGTAGTAGGAGGTATAATGTGATAGTAGGAGGTATAATGTGTTAGTAGGTGGTATAAGGTGGTTGGAGGTATGAGGTGGTAGAAGGTGGTAGTAGGTGGTATAAGGTGGTTGGAGGTATAAGGTGGTATAAGGTGGTAGGATGTGGTAGTAGGTGGTAGGAGGTGGTAGTAGTAGCAGATATAAGTTGGTAGTCGGAGGTTTAAGGTGGTAGTAGGAGGTATAATGTGTTAGTAGGCAGTATAAGGTGGTGGTAGGAGGTATAATGTGATAGTAGGAGGTATAATGTGTTAGTAGGTGGTATAATGTGGTAGTAGGAGGTATAAGGTGTTAGTAGGAGGTATAAGGTGTTAGTAGGAGGTATAATGTGTTAGTAGGTGGTATAATGTGTTAGTAGGCGGTATAAGGTGGTAGTAGGAGGTATAATGTGTTAGTAGGAGGTATAATGTGGTAGTAGGAGGTATAATGTGGTAGTAGGTGGTATAATGTGGTAGTAGGAGGTATAATGGGGTAGTAGGAGGTATAATGTGGTAGTAGGTGGTATAATGTGGTAGTAGGAGGTATAATGTGGTAGTAGGAGGTATAATGGGGTAGTAGGAGGTATAATGTGGTAGTAGGTGGTATAATGTGGTAGTAGGAGGTATAATGTGGTAGTAGGAGGTATAATGTGGTAGTAGGTGGTATTTTTTTATTATTATTATTTAAAAAAAAAATTTAAAAAACTTTATTTAACTAGGCAAGTCAGTTAAGAACAAATTCTTATTTTCAATGACGGCCTAGGAACAGTGGGTTAACTGCCTGGTTGAATGTGTTAGTAGGTGGTATAATGTGTTAGTAGGTGGTATGAGTTGGTAGTAGGTGGTAGTAGGTGGTATAAGGTGGTAGTAGGAGGTATAATGTGTTAGGTAGTAGTATGCAGTAGTATGCAGGATTCCTCACAGCGTGAGAGTCAGAGGCAGGAAGTCATTACTGAAGTGTAAACGCACTCAGCCATCACTGGCCAAACACAGTCCCAACATGTTTCACCACTCCGAAGAAAGAAAAACCTCACTCCTCATACAAACACAGCAGCAGGGCTTGCTACTAACAGTGGTATAGGTCTGTGAGAGAGAGGGAGATGGAGAGAGAGAGAGAGAGAGAGAGCGAGAGAGAGAGAGAGAGAGAACATGCCATTTCCTCTGACTTTCCCCAAGACACACAGAGCGCATATGAGAGAGAGAGCGAGAGAGAGAGAGAGAGAGAGAGAGAGAGAGAGAGAGAGAAAAAAGAGAGAGAAAAAGAGAGGGAGTGAGAAAGAAAGAGTTCTCTCCATCTCTCTTTCCAAACATTACATAAACCAACTCTGTGTACACGTTGGTGGTTTAGGCCTGATGAGAGAGTGTGATTATGTTACATACGGCGGCGGTTTGATGCAATAATGATGCAATCAGCAGAGGGGCTCAGTGTTGTGCGTGTGATTTATAGGCATTATTTAAATCAGGGTAATTAATTGTCCCGGGCGGGGGGGCAGAGTGACGAAGTGACTGTTTCTGTGACATGGTGTGGGTTAGTGTGTGAGTGTGTTTGTGTACGTACGGTGAGTGTGTGTACAGTGTGTGTGTGTGTACTGAGGCACTTGTTTGATGGCTGGTGTTTTGGCAGATGGCTTCAGGCCATGTCTCTCTCTCAGCGCGGTGAGGAAAACTAATACTGCACCATGGTTAACTTCATAGATCAAACCTAACTCCATCTAAATACCCTCCCACAGACAAAAGCTCCCACAAACCCGCCTATTGGCCTGCACACACACACACACACACACACACACACACACACACACACACACACACACACACACACACACACACACACACAGAAAGTTGCACCATATACACTGGCCCCCAAAAAATGAAAATAACAATATGAGCAAAATCAGTGTTGAGCAGCTTCAGTGTTTTCAGGTTCACTTCAACATGGCCCTGTTGCAGTGGATAATGTTATTCAGCGACACGTCGTTGAGACCCAGCTCCGTCATAACGTGATTGAGGGGTCAGCATCTCCGTGTTGGGACTCTCTCCAACTGAACCAAACACGGATGTACTCGTCACTACACTGTTTGATCCTGTCATTTATCAAGAAAATCCAAAATACCTAAAGAACTGTCAGGATTTAAATTGCTCTTCAAAAAGGTTATTTCCATCCCAACCCAAAGTGGAAGGAATGTAAGAAGGAACAGGTTACTCTGCATGAAATGGGCAACAGACCATGGGACTAGGGCTGGGCGGTAAACCGTATGTTATGATACACCGGTGTTGACACAGGGACCGGTTTGGGTTTTTACTTGACCTTCTATACCGGTATTTGAATGTTTGGTTTGTTAAATGCGATATGCCGTGTGTAATGTCCATTTTTGTAGTTTACTTCTCTCCTTGAGTCATCTCTCTCTCCACTCTTTCTCTCTGTGCCACTTTCCATGTTCCTCAACCACGGGACACTTGTGCTCAGTCTGCATGGTCAATGCAGCACATGCAACAATGTTGATGACAACAACCACTGTTTTCACTTTGCTTCTTCATATACATCCACCAGCGGTCTATACTGACACTGTTAGTTTGTGTTTCTTACATCAGCAAACAGCTAGTTTGTCTTTCGCAAGTTGCCCTAAATCTTGTGAGACGCTAATTGTTAGCCGCTAATGCTAAAAGCTAGCTAATAAATGTACTGAGTAAGGGCAAACGTAGCTAGCTAATACAGCCTGATAATACCAGTGATGGTATAGACCTAAATCAGCATGTTGTTTGTGCAACAGTATCTTCTAAATCAAAGAGGAATACGCAAAGCAAGAATATGTTAGCTACATGAAGTAGCTAAGAGAAAACATGCAATGTAGCCAAAGCTTATAGGGTCCCCAAGGAAGCATGTATCAACACTTTGGTTCCTACCCTGTCACAATAACTTCCTCCCTGTCATTTTAATTTGTTTTCATCTCAAACAACACTGTATTCAAAGTGTCCACTATTATATTCTAACTATAGAACTAGAATAGTCATTATATTTCCATGATTCCAACAGTTTTGCTCTAATTCGCAAGTCAAATCACAATTGCAACATTTGGTTAAAAATAAGTCCTAGATTTTTGCCCACATCATGCAGTCTTACGTGGCAGTGGAAGTTCTCAATTGAGCAGTAGTGTAAAGTACTTAAGTAAAAAAATACTTTCAAGTACTATTTAAGTAGTTTTTTTGGTGTCTGTACTTCACTATTTTTTATTTTTGCTAACTTTTACATCACTACATTCCTAAAGAAAATACTATACTTTTTACTCCATACATTGTACATCACTCACTACTCATAAAGCACTCTAGGATCACTCACTACTCATAAAGCACCCTAGGATCACTCACTACTCATAAAGCACCCTAGGATCACTCACTACTCATAAGGCACCCTAGGATCACTCACTATTCATAAAGCACCCTATGATCACTCACTACTCATAAATCACCCTAGGATCACTCACTACTCATAAAGCATCCTAGGATCACTCACTACTCATAAGGCACCCTAGGATCACTCACTATTCATAAAGCACTCTAGGATCACTCACTACTCATAAATCACCCTAGGATCACTCACTACTCATAAAGCACCCTAGGATCACTCACTATTCATAAAGCACCCTAGGATCACTCACTACTCATGAAGCACCCTAGGATCACTCACTACTCATAAAGCACCCTAGGATCACTCACTATTCATAAAGCACCCTAGGATCACTCACTACTCATGAAGCACCCTAGGATCACTCACTACTCATAAAGCACCCTAGGATCACTCACTATTCATAAAGCACTCTAGGATCACTCACTATTCATAAAGCACCCTAGGATCACTCACTACTCATAAAGCAAATGTACAACTTTAATAAATCAAAAGCAAAAAATACTGTCAAACCCCGTCATACTGTCCATTTTATTTTTTATATATATATTTTTATATACGGTGATATAATATGTTGGCCATATCGCCCAGCCCTTACATGGGAGTGAAAAACCTGTCCAATGATGCTCTCCCTATGTTTAGTCCATCCCACCCCCTCAACAGTCTTTACTCTGCCTCCACCTCAATAGACATTTATTTATTCATCACTGCCACAGTTGTTATTATGTATATAGCGATTTTCCCAAAAAATGTATTCCCATTTTCATTATTTTACTTCACTAGCCCTGCATGTTGGAGCTCGCAGCCTAAGATTTTCAGTGTCCTCTGTAATCACACCTGCAACCCTGTACATGTGACTATTAAGATATCTGAATGCTGCTTGTGACAGCAGAACTGCTACCTGACTGCAGTGGATGGGAAGAAGGGCAGAGGATGAAGGTTATCACAGAGGGCAGTGATTGATGACAGTAGTGTGAAGGAGACTGTAGGGTTTCTACTGTAGGTTCTTTGATAGGAGGATTTAGAGAGGGGAGTTCGGGGTGAGAGGGTGAGAGAGAAAGAGAGAGGAAAGTGGTGATGGTGTGAGGGTGGCTACAGAGGGTGAGAGAGAAAGAGAGAGGAAAGTGGTGCTGGTGTGAGGGTGGCTACAGAGGGTGAGGGAGAAAGAGAGAGGAAAGTGGTGGTGGTGTGAGGGTGGCTATAGAGGGTGAGGGAGAAAGAGAGAGGAAAGTGGTGCTGGTGTGAGGGTGGCTATAGAGGGTGAGAGAGAAAGAGAGAGGAAAGTGGTGATGGTGTGAGGGTGGCTATAGAGGGTGAGAGAGAAAGAGAGAGGAAAGTGGTGGTGTGAGGGTGGCTATAGAGGGTGAGAGAGAAAGAGAGAGGAAAGTGGTGCTGGTGTGAGGGTGGCTATAGAGGGTGAGGGAGAAAGAGAGAGGAAAGTGGTGCTGGTGTGAGGGTGGCTATAGAGGGTGAGAGAGAAAGAGAGAGGAAAGTGGTGGTGGTGTGAGGGTGGCTATAGAGGGTGAGAGAGAAAGAGAGAGGAAAGTGGTGCTGGTGTGAGGGTGCCTATAGAGGGTGAGGGAGAAAGAAAGAGGAAAGTGGTGCTGGTGTGAGGGTGCCTATAGCTGTTTGGGTGCCTGCTCTGCTATGACAGATGTTGCAGATGAACTCTTGACACAACTCAGACAGTTTATGTTCAACATGTGTGTGTCTCTGTTACTGTCGCTCTGGTCTCAAGCAGGCAGCTGCCTGGGATGGCTCACTCTGTGTGTGTGTGTGTGTGTGTGTAGATGAGGGGAGCAGCAGGATGGATCTGCAGCAGGCAGGGAGGGAGGCGATCTGGGAGGTTGGCTGTAATGATCAACCAGGGACACATTAGCTTCCTGTCCATCAGAGTTCCATCAGGAAGAGGCTGATTTACAGGCACAACGACCAGCCTGCTGCTCTACCACCCGGCACTAGGACAACACACCGGCTCCGTATGTATGCAAATGTGTGTGAGAGAGAGAGACTATCTGTTGTGTGTGAGTGAGTGAGTGAGTGAATGAGTGAGTGAGTGAGTGAGTGAGTGAGTGAGTGAGTGAGTGAGTGAGTGAGTGAGTGAGTGAGTGAGTGAGTGAGTGAGTGAGTGAGTGAGTGAGAGAGAGAGAGAGAGAGACTATCTGTTGTGAGTGAGTGACTGAGAGAAAGAGAGAGAGAGAAAGGGAGGGATTTTAACCCTCGCGCATTACATCTCAATAAAAACAAGCAAGCATAGATAGATGCCGCAAGACTCTTCTTTACGATGGCATGAGAACACGTCTATATGACGTTGAACATCCCACACCCTGGTTGTCCAGAGGTACTGATGGAGGTAGAAGGTGGACAGAGCCATTAGAGAAGGTGGACAGAGCCATTAGAGAAGGTGGACAGAGCCATTAGAGAAGGTGGACAGAGCCATTAGAGAAGGTAGACAGAGCCATTAGAGAAGGAGGACAGAGCCATTAGAGAAGGTGGACAGAGCCATTAGAGAAGGAGGACAGAGCTATTAGAGAAGGTGGACAGAGCCATTAGAGAAGGTGATGCCTCCAAACAAAACAAGGATGAACCACAGAGTAAACGATAAGCACCTGTAGTAAGAGTGGCTGCCTGGAGGCCCGGCCCTCTCCTCTCCGTCTCTCTGCATGCTTCCACTTTCCCTCCCAGACAAAAAGAGAGCAGACCAGACCCCCCCCCCCCCCCCCCCCCCCTTTGCCTCACGAACCCTCTGCCCCTCCACACCCCCAGTCAGGCCCCCACCCCTCAAGTCCCGCAGAAAAGAAAGACCTCAAAACCCTCAATCATTTTCCTTTCAAGTTTTCTCATGCCTTGGTAAGGATTCTCGAGCTCGAGCAGGAAAATAGAAAAGCGTAAAGGACTGCAGTCCAGATGAGACAGTATTGGTGTTTCAGGAAAGGCTACAATATCAAATCCTCTCTTGCCAGTGGAAAAAAAAATGTTGTATTTCTGCATTACTCATTTATTTGCGATACATAAGCTTAAGGATTTACGTTTTTCCAGTATCTTATTCATGGAAGGTGCTCAACAGAAAAAGAATCATTCAACTTTCCAGCAAAAGGGTCTTGGAGGGTGGCCCTGTGTGAGCTCGCCTGAATACATTATGCTAATGAGGTTAACTAACGAGCTTTTCCTGCTGATAGGCATGGAGACTGATGGGAGCTCTGCACACCGCTCCCCCAGCTCCAGTTGAACCAGTCGCTTGCCATCAGGCTCAAGGGTGTGTGTGTATTGTCCCTCTCCTTTGACCAAGCTACACCATGCGTGACACTTCACAGCAAATAACCAACAGATCTGTCTAGGACACACACACACACCTTTCCAACACAAACGGGCCACAGATTCGACCTGCATAAATCTAGAAGGCGCAGCGCAAATGAGAACCATACCCCGGACAGAGTATAGCTTATACATTTAGGGGGGGGATGTCTCTGTGGTTTTACGTTTAAAGTGTATACATATCAGATGCTGGGCGGGCTCACACACACACACACACACACACACACACACACACACACACACACACACACATGCTGGGCCAGAGCGGTTGTCTGTGATCCCCCAGCTCTATTAAACTACCCGGACTACAGCTGGGCCTGACGTGTAGACGGTTTCCCTGGAGACTGTAGCCCAGGAGACGGACCATCTCACAGACAGGACAGAGCTGCAGCCGCTCGGGTCCCTCAGAGACTGTGTGTGTGTGTGTGTGTGTGCGCGCACGCCCTGGCAGCTCCTCATCCTGAGGGGAGCAAGGCCCACCAACCATCTACCATGAAGGAGGAAAAGGGGTAGAGAGAGAAGCGGTAGAGGAAGAGTGAAAGTGAGAGGAAGAAAGAGAGAGGAAGTAGCTAGGTCAAAGGAAAGGGGGGAAATCAGCAGTGAGCTGATCAAAGCAGGCCACAGGGCCTCAGATACCTGCCTGTACAGCCCCCTCCCTCCTCTCGCTCCCCTCTCTCTAAATGTTTACTTTGGACCAGCCCGGCAGCCAACTGGTTGCAATTGACCTTCTGCAGGGACGAGTTAAGGAGAGAACATGAGACTTTCCCTTCTGGGAAAAAGAGGGAGGAAAGACAGACACATAGCCACCGTGCCTCGACATCTGCATTGCTTTGCTGTTTGGGGTTTTAGGCTGGGTTTCTGTACAGCACTTTGTGACATCTGCATTGCTTGCTGTTTGGGGTTTTAGGCTGGGTTTCTGTACAGCACTGTGACATCTGCTGATGAAAAAAGGGCTTTAGAAATACATTTGATTGACATACACTCACCGCCTGCCTCTCGCACACACAGACAGATACAAACCCACAGTATGAACAGTATTTAGAGCTACTAGAACACAGAACCTCCTCAACAGACAGATGCTAGAACACAGAACCTCCACAACAGACAGATGCTAGAACACAGAACCTCCACAACAGGCAGATAACAGAACACAGAATCTCCACAACAGACAGAAACTAGAACACAGAAACAGGGTTTTTTGTTTACCACAGTAAATCATTACACCTTATACAGTCCATTTGGACTTTGCTTGGTAAAAACCACCTTCATGGGCGTAAAAATCGAAAAGGAGTTTAACATTTTTGATACGAGCTGGGAGTAACATTAGTCTTTGCTACACAGCCCACCTTCCACAGGTGGTAGTGCTCACTAATTACAGCAGGCCTGTTGCCAGTCACAATCAGTAGAGAAGAGACTAGAGGTCGACCGATTAATCGGAATGGCCGATTAATTAGGGCCAATTTCATAACAATCGGAAACGGGTATTTTTGGGCGGCGATTTGCCGATTTTTTTTTACACCTTTATTTAACTAGGCAAGTCAGTTAAGAACACATTCTTATTTTCAATGACGGCCTAGGAACGGTGGGTTAACTGCCTTGTTCAGGGGCAGAACGACAGATTTTCACCTTGTCAGCTCGGGGGATCCAATCTTGCAACATTACAGTTAACTAGTCCAACGCAATAACAACCTGCCTCTCTCTCGTTGCACTACACAAGGAGACTTGCCTGTTACGCGAATGCAGTAAGCCAAGGTAAGTTACTAGCTAGCATTAAACTTATCTTATAAAAAACAATCAATCATAATCACTAGTTAACTACACATGGTTGATGATATTACTAGATATTATCTAGCATGTCCTGCGTTGCATATAATCTGACTGAGCATAGAGGGAAATAGTATAGAGGGAAATAGTCCTAAAATTCCTATAATAACTTCAACCTAAAACTTCTTACCTGGGAACACTGAAGACTCATCTTAAAAGGAACCACCAGCTTTCATATGTTCTCATGTTCTGAGCAAGGAACTGAAACGTTAGCTTTCTTACATCTTACAATATTGCACTTTTACTTTCTTCTCCAACACTTTGTTTTTGCATTATTTAAACCAAATTGAACATGTTTCATTATTTACTTGAGGCTAAATTGATTTGATTGATGTATTATATTAAGTTAAAATAAGTGTTCATTCAGTATTGTTGTAATTGTCATTATTACAAATAAAAAAAATTGTGTGTTGTAAAAAAAAATCGGCATCGGCTTTTTTGGTCCTCCAATAATCGGTATGGGTATCGGCGTTGAAAAATCATAATCGGTCGACCTCTAGAAGAGACTGACACAGAGAGGCCTGGACGGGCTGCCTGTCTGTCTGCAGGTGTATGTGTGTGGTAGTGCTCACTATTACAGCAGGTCTGGTGCCAGTCACAACCAGTAGAGAAGAGACTGACACAGAGGCCTGCCGCCTTGGCACACACAGTCTACCACCACACCACAGTCCCTACATCATGTTTGTCCAATAGCAGGAAAAAAAATACACTTGAATAGGCAGGGAGAGAGAGAATAACGAGAGAGAGAGAATAACGAGAGAGAATAACGAGAGAGAGAATATTGAGAGAGATAATAACAAGAGACAGATAATAACGAGAGAATATCGAGAGAAAATAACGAGAGAGAATATCGAGAGAGATAATAACAAGAGACAGATAATAACAAGAGAGAATATCGAGAGAGAGAATAACAAGAGAGAGAGAATAACAAGAGAGAAAATTGAGAGAGATAATAACGAGAGAGAGAATATCGAGAGAGATAATAACAAGAGAGAGAATATCGAGAGAGATAATAACAAGAGACAGATAATAACAAGAGAGAGAATATCGAGAGAGAGAATAACAAGAGAGAAAATTGAGAGAGATAATAACGAGAGAGAGAATATCGAGAGAGATAATAACAAGAGAGAGAATATAGAGAGAGAGAGAATAATGAGAGAGAACATTGCGAGAGATAATAACAAGAGCGAGAGAATATCGAGAGAGAGAATAACAAGAGAGAATATCGAGAGAGATAATAACAAGAGAGAGAAAGAGAATAACGAGAGAGAGAATAATGAGAGAGATTAACGAGAGAGAATAACAAGAGTCAATATCGAGAGGGATAATAACAAGAGAGAGAGAAAGAGAATAACGAGAGAGAATAACAAGAGAGAGAATATCGAGAGAGATAATACCAAGAGAGAGAAAGAGAATAACGAGAGAGAGAGAATATCGAGAAAGAGAGTAAAGAGAAAGAATAACAAGAGAGAGAATAACAAGAGAGAATATCGAGAGAGAGAGTAAAGAGAAAGAATAACAAGAGAAAGAATAACAAGAGAGAATAACGAGAGAGAGAATATCGAGAGATAATAACGAGAGAGAGAATAACAAGAGAGAATAACGAGATAGATAATAACAAGAGAGAGAGAATATCGAGAGAGAGATAATAACAAGAGAGAATATTGCGAGAGATAATAACGAGAGAATATCGAGAGAGAATAACGAGAGAGATAATAACAAGAGAGAATATCGAGAGAGATAATAACAAGAGACAGATAATAACGAGAGAATATCGAGATAGAAAATATCAAGAGACAGATAATAACAAGAGAGACTATTGCGAGAGATAATAACAAGAGATAACGAGAGAGAATATTGAGAGAGAATAATGAGAGAGAATATCGAGAGAGATAATATCGAGAGAGAGAATATGAAGAGACAATAACGAGAGAGAATATCGAGAGATAATAACAAGAGACAGATAATAACAAGAGAGAGAATATGGAGAGAGAAAATAACAAGAGAGAGAATATCGAGAGAGAGAATAACGAGAGAGAATATTGCGAGAGATAAGAGATAATAACAAGAGAGAGAATATCGAGAGAGAATATCGAGAGAGATAATAACAAGAGAGAGAGAAAGAGAAGTACACCGTGGCTAAATATTTGACCATGGTTACTGATCAAAACCTTAGAAAAACCTTGACAAAGTACAGGCTCAGTGAGCACAGCCTTGCCATTGAGAAGGGTAGACACAGGATAACCTGGCTCCCTGTAGAGGAAAGGCTGTGCAACTACTGTACAACAGCAGAACCTGAGACGGAGCTGCATTTCCTGACAAAATGTCAAAAATATAAAACAATGACACAAGAGAGTGTCATTTTTCCAAATTTGAAATCCTTATTCAAAGTTTCAAAGACCTCTCTGATGAGGATAGGCTACCCGTCCTGTTGGGGGAGGACGCAGAGTGCTGTGGGTTGGCAGCGCACAACATTGCTGCCTGCCATAAATGAGGGACAGTGTCTGACAGACCAATCAACCTGCACATATCCTCTACTGTATGCTTATTGTTATTGTTGAATGTATGGTTATTTTGACACTTGGTTATTGTTGTTACTGTTGTCCCGTTGACAAGAGAGAGAATATCGAGAGATAATAACAAGAGAGTATATCGAGAGAGAATATTGCGAGAGATAATAACAAGAGACAGATAATAACAAGAGAATATCGAGAGGGAGAATATCAAGAGACAGATAATAACAAGAGAGAGAATATTGCGAGAAATAATAACAAGAGAAAATAAGCTTTGGCAATATGTACATTGTTACGTCATGCTAATAAAGCAAATTGAATTGAAAGAATAACGAGAGATAATAACAAGAGAGAGAGAATATCGAGAGATAATAACAAGAGAGAATATCGAGAGAGAGAATAACGAGAGAAAATATTGCGAGAGATAAGAGATAATAACAAGAGAGAGAGAATATCGAGAGAGATAATAACCAGAGAGAGAGAGAATATCGAGAGATAATAACAAGAGAGAGAGAATATCGAGAGAGAGAATAATGAGAGAGAGATAATATTGAGAGAGATAACAAGAGAGAGAGAAAAACAAGAGAATATTGCGAGAGATAATAACAAGAGAATATCGAGAGATGAATATTGAGAGATAATAACAAGAGAGTGAATATCGAGAGATAATAACAAGAGAGGGAGAATATCGAGAGACAATAACAAGAGAGGGAGAAGATCGAGAGAGAGAATAATGAGAGAGAATATTGCCAGAGATAATAACAAGAGAAAGAATATCGAGAGAGAGAATAACGAGAGAGATAATAACAAGAGATAATATCGAGAGAGATAATAACAAGAGACAGATAATAACGAGAGAATATCGAGAGAGAATATCAAGAGACAGATAATAACAAGAGAGAATATTGCGAGAGATAATATCGAGAGAATAACAAGAGAGAGAGAATAACAAGGGAGAATATTGCGAGAGATAATATCGAGAGAATAACAAGAGAGAGAGAATAACAAGAGAGAATATCGAGAGAGATAATAATGAGAGAGAAGATAGAGAGAAAGAGAATATCGAGAGAGAGAGAGAGAGAGATAATAATTATCGAGAGATAATAAGAAGATAGAGAATATCGAGAGATATTAACAAGAGAGAGAGAGAGAGAAAGAGAATAATGAGAGAGAATAACAAGAGAGAGAGAATATCGAGATATAATAACAAGAGAGAGAGAAAGAGAATAACGAGAGAGAATAACGAGAGAGAATATCGAGAGATAATAACGAGAATATCGAGAGATAATAACAAGAGAGAATATCGAGAGATAATAACAAGAGAGAGACAGAGAATAACGAGAGAATAACAAGAGAGAGAGACTATCGAGAGATAATAACGAGAGAGAAAGAGAATAACGAGAGAGAATAACGAGAGAAAGAGAGCGAGAGAGAGAAAAAGAGAGTAACGAGAGAGAGAAAGAGTGCGCGAGAGAGAGAAAGAGAATAACAAGAGAGAGAATAACGAGAAAGAGAATAACGAGAGAGAGAGAGAGAATAACGAGAGCAAGAGAGAAGGAGGAGAGGATGACGAGGCAGAGAGGAGCCCAGGTCCCGAGTCTGGACCCTGTAGACTAAATAAAACCACATAATCCTCATAAACTGCTCCATATGAGTATTACATCCCTGACTCTGCGCACCACTTCCCAGGGAATGGAACTCATTTTAGGGCTAAAACATTAGCAGGGGTGCCTCCTCCTCCTGTTCCTGCCAGCTCCTGGTGCAGCCTTCCTGGGTCAAATGAACACACACACACACGCATGCACAAACACACACACACTACTGGGTTCTATAATGGCCCTGGTGTTCCACTGAGCCGGGCCCTGGCCTCCTCTACAACACTAACGATGCTAACCCTCAATCTACCTTCCAAAATACTGATGACAGAATACGCTTATGATGAAAAATGCCCCGGAAAATGTAAATGAGGTGGGTCGGCTAGCTAAATGAAATGATTACTGGTGCCCCTATAAGTGAGTGACCGTGTGTGTGCTGCTTGGATATAAAAATGCATAGTTCATTATACTACTACGAGTACTGAGAGAACCCAGCAACTCTGCCACCCAGTGACTACAAACGAGGAGGATATAGTTGAATATGGTTCGTATTTTTCAATAAAATGCACATGTATTTTTTGGGGGGTATTTTACCCCCTTTCGATGTCGTCTCATCGCTGCTCTAGAGGCGAAGGTCGAGTCATGTGTCCTCCGAAACATGACCCGCCCACTTAACCCGGAAGCCAGCTGCACCAATGTGTCGGAGGAAACACTGTTCACCTGAAGACTGTGGTCAGCCTGCAGGCGCACGGCCCGCCACAAGGAGACGCTAGAGCGCAATGAGCCAAGTAAATCCCCCCCCCTCCCCCTCCGCCGCCCTATGAGACTCCCGATCAGAGCCGGTTGTGTTACAGCCCGGGATCGAACCTGGGTCTGTAGTGACGCCTCTAGCACTGCGGTGCCTTAGACCGCTGCGGCACTCGGGAGGCCATAAAATACACTTTTTTTTCCTTTTTAAAGCAGAAACCAGTCACCATTCCCCTGACAACCCTCCCGTTCAACCCACTCAGCAGCATGCACCTGAGCACAGACAGGCAAAGGCTGCACGCAAGGCAGGAAGCAATGGGGGGACGAAACAAGGAAGGAGGGGGGGGGCAGGTTGGCACTTGACTCCAGGGCGGTCATTACTCAACACTGTCACACAATGCACAAACTACTGAATTATAACTGCGGATGAGAGTGTGTCCGGCCTAACTCAACTCAGACAGGTGGGGAAGGAGCAGTGAGGACTGGGTTGGTCTGGGGCGGTCCAGGGCAGTGTGGGTCAGATTGTCATGGTTGTCAATTGGAATTACCACTCCACCTGTTGTGGCTATATTGCCTCATGCTGACTCGGATAGAGAGAGAGAGTGAGAGAGAGAGAGAGAGAGAAAGAGAGCGAGCGAGAGAGAGCGAGAGAGAGCGAGAGAGAGCGAGAGAGAGAGCGAGAGCGAGAGCGAGAGAGCGAGAGCGAGAGAGAGAGAGCGAGAGAGAGAGCGAGAGCGAGAGAGAGAGAGCGAGAGAGAGAGCGAGAGACAGACAGAGAAGGAGAAAAGGAGGCAGAGTGTGAGGAATCCAGATGTTACGTTAACCCTTCAGCTGTGTGAGAAAGTGTGTGAAGAGATGAATGAGAGAGAGAGAGAGAGAGAGAGAGAGAGGAGGTGAACCGCTCAGGTAGAGTGAGCTGGTGGGCCAGAGACAGGAAGTCTATTAACACAGACCACAGTTTACTCTCCTGACCACACGGAGCCCCATAGGGACATGGCTGGAGAGAGCACAGGCCGGAGCCTCCTCACACACACTGTTACCCACTGGGACATGGCTGGAGAGAGCACAGGCCAGAGCCTCCTCACACACACTGTTACCCACTGGGACATGGCTGGAGAGACCACAGGCCAGAGCCTCCTCACACACACTGTTACCCACTGGGACATGGCTGGAGAGACAACAGGCCAGAGCCTCCTCACACACACTGTTACCCACTGGGACATTGCTGGAGAGACCACAGGCCAGAGCCTCCTCACACACACTGTTACCCACTGGGACATGGCTGGAGAGACCACAGGCCAGAGCCCCCTTTCTCTCTCTCTCTCTCACACACACACACACACACACACACACACACACACACACACACACACACACACACACACACACACACACTAGAACTTGCAGTGCCTGCTGAAACAGTGCAGTGCAGCAGAGTGATGACAGAGGGAAAGGCTGCCCAGTTAGACTGTCATTCACCTCCGTCAGGCCCGTTAGGATTTAAGGCATAGGAGTTGGGTTAGCATGGGAGTCCAAATCCAAACCCAGGATGAGGCCATTGTTATTTATTTTAAAGCAATGGACGGTGCAGAAAAAACATTTATCCTCCAAATCCTTTCAGTAAATCATTCCAAACTCACTCACAGGCGGTGAGCCTGGGCCACCCGAGACCACTCAGTCTTATCTGGACAAGGGATCACCAGCAAATCATATCAGAGAGGCTGCGTCTCAAACGGCACCATATTCCCTTCAAAGCGCACTACTTTCCACCCCCAAAACGTAGTCCATTAAAAAGGTGCAATTTGGGAAGAGAACAGAGCAAAGACAGAGCCATCCCACCTGCTTAAATATAGCTATAATTACTGCAATCATGTCTTGCTGTCTCTCTTATCCCTCTCCCCATCCCCTCCTCTTATCCCTCTCTCCATCCTCTCCTCTTATCCCTCTCTCCATCTCCTCCTCTTATCCCTCTCTCTATCCCCTCCTCTACCTCTTCCCCTCTTATCTCTCTCTCCATCCCCTCCTCTTATCGCTCTCTCCCCACCCCCCCTCTTATCCCTCTCTCCACCCCCCTCTTATCCCTCTCTCCATCCCCCTTCTTATCCCTCTCTCCATCCCCCCTCTTATCCGGCTCTCCATCCCCCCTCTTATCCCGCTCTCCATCCCCTTTTATCCCGCTCTCCATCCCCCCTCTTATCCCTCTCTCCCCATCCTCCCCTTATCCCTCTCTCCCAATCCCCCTTTATCCCTCTCTCCCCATCCCCCCTCCTCTTATCACTCCTCTTATCCCTCTCTCCATCCCCTCTCTTATCCCTCTCTCCATCCCCCCTCTTATCCCTCTCTCCCCACCCCCCCTCTTATCCCTCTCTCCCCCCACCCCCCCTCTTATCCCTCTCCCCACCCCCCTCTTATCCCTCTCTCCCCATCCCCCCTCCTCTTATCCCTCTCTCCATCCCCTCCTCTTATCCCTCTCTCCCCATCCCTCCCTCTTATCCCTCTCTCCCCATCCCCCTCTTATCCCTCTCTCCATATCCCCTCTTATCCCTCTCTCCATCCCCTCCTCTTATCCCTCTCTCCATCCCCTCCTCTTATCCCTCCTCTCATCCCCCCTCCCCATACCCCCCTCCTCTTATCCCTCTCTCAATCCCCTCTTCCTCTTATCCCTCTCTCCATCCCCTCCTCCTCTTATCCCTCTCCACCCCCACTCCTCTTATCCCTCTCCATCCATCCCCCCTCTTATCCCTCTCTCCATCCCCCTCCTCTCATCCCCTCTTATCCCTCTCTACATCCCCCTCCCCCACTCTTATCCCTCTCTCCATCCCCCCTCTTATCCCTCTCTCCATCCCCTCCTCTTATCCCTTTCTCCATCCCCTCCTCTTATCCCTCTCTCATCCCCTCATATCCCTCTCTCCACCCCTCCTCTTATCCCTCTCTCCATCCCCCCTCCCCATTCCCCCTGCTTATCCTTCTCTCCATCCCCTCCTCTTATCCCTTTCTCCATCCCCTCCTCTTATCCCTCTCTCCCATCCCCCCTCTTATCCCTCTCTCCATCCCCCCTCCCCCACTCTTATCCCTCTCTCCAACCCCTCCTCTTATCCCTCTCTCCACCCCCTCCTCTTATCCCTCTCTCCATCCCCTCCTCCTCTTATCCCTCTCTACCCCCCTCCCCACCCCCTCTCCATACCCCCCCTCTTATCCCTCTCTCCATCCCCCCTCCTCTTATAACTCTCCACGCCCCCTCCCCATACCCCCTCCTCTTATCCCTCTCTCCATCCCCCCTCCCCATCCCCCCCTCTTATCCTTCTCTCCATCCCCTCCTCTTATCCCTTTCTCCATCCCCTCCTCTTATCCCTCTCTCCATCCCCCCTCCTCTTATAACTCTCCACGCCCCCTCCCCATACCCCCTCCCTCTTATCCCTCTCTCCATCCCCCCTCCCCATCCCCCCCTCTTATCCTTCTCTCCATCCCCTCCTCTTATCCCTTTCTCCATCCCCTCCTCTTATCCCTCTCTCCATCCCCCCTCTTATCCCTCTCTCCATCCCCACTCTTATCCCTCTCTCCATCCCCACTCTTATCCCTCTTTCCATCCCCCCTCCCCCACTCTTATCCCTCTCTCATCCCCTCTTATCCCTCTCTCCATCCCCCCTCCCCCACTCTTATCCCTCTCTCCATCCCCCCTCTTATCCCACTCTCCACCCCTCGCCTTATCCCTCTCTCCCAATCCCCCCCCTTATTCCCTCTCTCCCCATCCCCCCTCCCTCTTATCCCTCTCTATCCCCATCCTCTTATCCCTCTCTCCATCCCCTCTCTTATCCCTCTCCCCATCCCCTCCTCTTATCCCTCTCTCCCCACCCCCCTCTTATCCCTCTATCCATCCCCTCCTCTTATCCCTCTCTCCCCATCCCCCCCTCTTATCCCTCTATCCATCCCCTCGTCTTATCCCTCTCTCCCCATCCCCCCTCCTCTTATCCCTCTCTCCATCCCCTCCTCTTATCCCTCTCTCCCCATCCCCCTCTTATCCCTCTCTCCATATCCCCCCTCTTATCCCTCTCTCCATCCCCCCTCCCAATACCCCCCTCCTCTTATCCCTCTCTCAATCCCCTTTTCCTCTTATCCCTCTCCACCTGCCTCCTCTTATCCCTCTCCCCATCACCCCTCGTATCCCTCGCTCCATATCCCCCCCTTATCCCTCTCTCCATCCCCCCTCCCCTTATCCCTCTCTCCAGCCCCTCCTCCTCTTATCCCTCTCTCCATCCCCCCTCCCCATGCCCCCTCCACCCACCATCCCATCCCCTCTGCTCTTATCCCTAACTCCACCCCCCTTCCACTCATCTTATCCCTCTCTCAATCCCCTCTTCCTCTTATCCCTCTCTCCATCCCCTCATCCTCTTATCCTCTCCACCCCCCTCCTCTTAACCCTCTCTCCATCCCCCCTCCTCTCATAACTCTCCACCCCCCTCCTCTTACCCCTTTTTCCATCCCCTCCTCTTATCCCTCTCTCATCCCATTTTATCCCTCTCTCCATCCCCCCTCCTCTTATCCCTCTCTCCATCCCCCCCTCCTCTTATCCCTCTCCTCCATCCCCCCTCGTATCCCTCTCCATCCCCCCTCTTATCCCTCTCTCCATCCCCTCCTCTTATCCCTCTCTCCACCCCCTCCTCTTATCCCTCTCTCCATCCCCCCCTCCTATCCCTCTCTCATCCACTCTTATCCCTCTCTCCATCCCCCCTCCCCCACTCTTATCCCTCTCTCCATCCCCCCTCATATCCCCCTCTCCCCACCCACTCCTCTTATCCCTCTCTCCATCCCGCCTCCCCCACTCTTATCCCTCTCTCCATCCACCCTCTTATCCCTCTCTCCATCCCCTCTTCTTATCCCTTTCCCATCCCCTCGTATCCCTCTCTCCATCCCCCCTCCCCCACTCTTAAACCTCTTTCCATCCCCCCTCTTATCCCTCTCTCCATCCCCTCTTATCCCTCTCCACCCCCTGCCCTTATCCCTCCCCATCCCCCCTCTTATCCCTCTCTCATCCCTCTCTCCATCCTCTCCTCTTATCCCACTCTCCATCCACTCCTCTTATCCCTCTATCCATCCCTCTCTCCTCACTCTTATCCCTCTCTCCATCCACTCTTATCCTCTCTCCATTCCCCCTCTTATCCCTCTCTCCCCATCCCCCTCTCTCTATCCCCATCCTCTTATCCCTCTCTCCATCCCCTCTCTCCATCCCCTCCTCTTATCCCTCTCTCCATCCCCCTCTTATCCCTCTCTCCCCATCCTCCCCTATCCCTCTCTCCCAATCCCCCCCTTATCCCTCTCTCCCAATCCCCCCTTATCCCTCTCTCCCCATCCCCCCTCCTCTTATCGCTCTCTCTATCCCCATCCTCTTATCCCTCTCTCCATCCCCTCTCTTATCCCTCTCTCCACCCCCCTCTTATCCCTCTCTCCATCCCCCGTCTTATCCCTCTCTCCATCCCCCCTCCCCATGCCCCCTCCTCTTATCCCTCTCTCCACCCCCCATCCCATCCCCTCTGCTCTTATCCCTAACTCCACCCCCCTTCCACTCATGTTATCCCTCTCTCCATTCCTCCTCTTATCCCTCTCTCATCCCATTTTATCCCTCTCTCATCCCCCCCCCTCTTATCCCTCTCTCCACCCCCTCCTCTTATCCCTCTCTCCATCCCCCCTCCCCTTATCCCTCTCTCATCCCCTCTTATCCCTCTCTCCATCCCCCTCCCCCACTCTTATCCCTCTCTCCATCCCCCCTCTTATCCCACTCTCCACCCCCTCCTCTTATCCCTCTCTCCCCACCCACTCCTCTTATCCCTCTCTCCATCCCCCTCCCCCACTCTTATCCCTCTCTCCATCCCCCTCTTATCTCTCTCCATCCCCCTCTTATCCCTCTCTCCCCATCCTCCCCTTATCCCTCTCTCCCAATCCCCCCCTTATCCCTCTCTCCCCATCCCCCCTCCTCTTATCGCTCTCTCTATCCCCATCCTCTTATCCCTCTCTCCATCCCCTCTCTTATCCCTCTCTCCACCCCCCTCTTATCCCTCTCTCCATCCCCCGTCTTATCCCTCTCTCCATCCCCCCTCCCCATGCCCCCTCCTCTTATCCCTCTCCACCCCCATCCCATCCCCTCTGCTCTTATCCCTAACTCCACCCCCCTTCCACTCATGTTATCCCTCTCTCCATTCCCTCCTCTTACCCCTTTCTCCATCCCCTCCTCTTATCCCTCTCTCATCCCATTTTATCCCTCTCTCCATCCCCCCTCCTCTTATCCCTCTCTCCATTCCCCCTCTTATCCCTCTCTCCTCATCCCCCTCTCTCTATCCCCATCCTCTTATCCCTCTCTCCATCCCCTCTCTCCATCCCCTCCTCTTATCCCTCTCTCCATCCCCCTCTTATCCCTCTCTCCCCATCCTCCCCTTATCCCTCTCTCCCAATCCCCCCCTTATCCCTACCCCCCTTATCCCTCTCTCCCCATCCCCCTCCTCTTATCGCTCTCTCTATCCCCATCCTCTTATCCCTCTCTCCACCCCCCTCTATCCCTCTCTCCATCCCCCCGTCTTATCCCTCTCTCCATCCCCCCTCCCCATGCCCCCTCCTCTTATCCCTCTCTCCACCCCCCATCCCATCCCCTCTGCTCTCTACCCCAACTCCACCCCCCTTCCACTCATGTTATCCCTCTCTCCATTCCCTCCTCTTATCCCTCTCTCATCCCATTTTATCCCTCTCTCCATCCCCCCTCCTCTTATCCCTCTCTCCTCCACCCCCTCCTCTTATCCCTCTCTCCATCCCCCCTCCCCTTATCCCTCTCTCACTCCCTCTTATCCCTCTCTCCATCCCCCCTCCCCCACTCTATCCCTCTCTCCATCCCCCCTCTTATCCCACTCTCCACCCCCTCCTCTTATCCCTCTCTCCCCACCCACTCCTCTATCCCTCTCTCTCCATCCCCCTCCCCCACTCTTATCCCTCTCTCCTCATCCCCCATCTCTCTCCTCCATCCCCCTCTTATCCCTCTCTCCCCATCCTCCCCTTATCCCTCTCTCCCAATCTCCCCTTATCCCTCTCTCCCCATCCCCCCTCCTCTTATCGCTCTCTCTATCCCCATCCTCTTATCCCTCTCTCCATCCCCTCTCTATCCCTCTCTCACCCCCCTATCCCTCTCCTCCATCCCCCGTCTCTATCCCTCCTCCATCTCCCTCCCCATGCCCCCTCCTCTTATCCCTCTCCACCCCCATCCCATCCCCTCCTGCTCTTATCCCTAACTCCACCCCCCTTCCACTCATGTTATCCCTCTCTCCATTTCCTTCCTCCTACCCCTTTCTCCATCCCCTCCTCTATCCTCTCTCATACCATTTTAGACCTCTTCCACCCCCCCTCCTCTTATCCCTCTCTCCATCCCCCCTCTCTACCCCTCTCTCCACCCCCTCCTCTCTACCCCTCTCTCCACCCCCCTCCTCTATTCCCTCTTATCCCTCTCTACATCCCCCTCCCCCACTCTATCCTCTCTCCATCCCCCCTCATCCTCTCTCCATCCCCTCCTCTTATCCCTTTCTCCATCCCCTCCCTATCCCTCTCATCCCCTTATATCCCTCTCTCCACCCCTCCTCTTATCCCTCTCATCTCCCTCCCCATTCCCCCTGCTTATCCTTTCTCCATCCCCTCCTCTTATCCCTTTCTCCATCCCCTCCTCTTATCCCTCTCTCCATCCCCCCTCTTATCCCTCTCTCCATCCCCCCTCCCCCACACTCTTATCCCTCTCCAACCCCTCCCTATCCCTCTCTCCACCCCCTCCTCTTATCCCTCTCTCCATCCCCTCCTCCTGGTCATCCCTCTCTACCCCCCTCCCCACCCCTCTCCATACCCCCCTCTTATCCCTCTCTCATCCCCCTCCTCTTATAACTCTCCACGCCCCCTCCCCACTACCTCCTCCTCATCCCTTCTCCATCCCCCCTCCCACCTCCCTCCTTACTCTTCTCTCCATCCCTCCTGTTCCCTTTCTCCATCCCCTCCTCTTATCCCTTCTCCCCCACTCCCCCTCATCCCTCTCCTCCATCCCCACTCTATCCCTCTCTCCCACCCCCCATCCCTCTTTCCATCCCCCCTCCCCCACCTTATCCTCTCTCATCCCCTCAGACCTCTCCATCCCCCCTCTATCCCTCTCTCCATACCCCCCGACTATCCCTCTCTCCATCCCCCACTCTTATCCCTCTCTCCCCCATCCCCTCCTCTTATCCCTTTCTCCATCCCTCCCTCATCCCTCTCCACCCCCCCCTCCCCCCCTCTATCCCTCTCTCCCACTCCCTCATCTTATCCCTCTCTCCATCCCCTCCTCTATCCCTCTTTCCATCTCCCTCCTCATCCCTCTCTCCCCACCCACTCCTCTATCCCTCTCTCCATCCCCCTCCCCCACTCTTACCCCCTTCCTCCATCCCCCTCTATCTCTCTCCATCCCCCTCATCCCTCTCTCCCCATCCTCCCCTTATCCCTCTCTCCAATCCCCCCCTTATCCCTCTCTCCCCCATCTCCCATCGCTCTCTATCCCCATCCTCTTATCCCTCTCTCCATCCCCTCTCTCTACCCCTCTCTCCACCCCCCTCTTATCCCTCTCTCCATCCCCCGTCTTATCCCTCTCTCCATCCCCCCTCCCCATGCCCCCTCCTCTTATCCCTCTCCTCCCACCCCCATCCCATCCCCTCGCTTAATCCCCTAACCTCACTCCCTCTCACTCATGTTATCCCTCTCTCCATTCCCTCCTACCCCTTTCTCCATCCCCTCCTCTTATCCCTCTCTCTCTATACCATTTTATCCCTCTCTCCATCCCCCCTCCCTCTTATCCCTCTCTCCATCCCTCCTCATCCTCTCTCCACCCCCTCCTCTCTACCCCCTCCACTCCCCTCCTCTCATCCCCTGATCCTCATCCCCCTCCCCCACTCTTATCCCTCTCTCCACCCCCCCATCCTCCATCCCCTCCTCTTATCCCTTTCTCCATCCCCTCCTCTTATCCCTCTCTCATCCCCTCACACCCCTTTTACCCCTCCTCTTATCCCTCTCTCCATCCCCCTCCCCATTCCCCTGCTTATCCTTCTCTCCATCCCCTCCTCTTATCCCTTTCTCCATCCCTCCCTATCCCTCTCTCCATCCCCCCTCCTACCTCTCTTCCTCACTCCCCCTCCCCCACTCTTATCCCTCTCTCCAACCCCTCCTCTTATCCCTCTCTCCACCCCCTCCCTCTATCCTCTCTCCATCCCCTCCTCCTCTATCCCTCACCCCCTCCCCACCCCCTCTCCATACCCCCCATCCTCTCACTCCCTCCTCTTAGAGCTTCCTCCACGTCCCTCCCCATACCCCCCTCCCTCTATCCTCTCTCCATCCCCCCTCCCCATCCCCCCCCTCTTATCCTTCTCTCCATCCCCTCCTCTTATCCCTTTCTCCATCCCTCCTCTTATCCCTCTCTCACTCCCTCCTACCCCCTTCCTCACTCCCCACTCTTATCCCTCTCTCCATCCCCCCTCTATCCCTCTTTCATCTCCCTCCCCCACTCTATCCTCTCTCATCCCCACACACCTCTCACTCCCTCTATCCCTCTTCCCACACCCTCACTTATCCTCTCTCCACTCCCTCCATCTATCCCTCTCTCCATCCCTCCTCTTATCCCTTTCTCCATCCCCTCCCTATCCCTCTCTCCCACTCCCCCCTTACCCCTCTTCTATCCCCTCCCTCATCCCTTTCCACCCCCCTAATCCCTCACTCCATCTCCTTATCCTCTCTCCCCACTCCCCCTTACCCCTCTCCCATCCCTCCTCTTAATCCCTCTCTCCATCCCTCCCTCTCTACCTCTCTCCATCCCACCCACTTCTCCATCTCCCTCATCCCTCACTCCATCCCCTCTTATCCTTCTCTCCTATCTCCTCTTATCCCACTCTCCATCCCCTCCCTGTACTCATTTCACCCCCCCTATCCCTCTCTCTATCTCTCTTATCCATCTCCACCCCCCTTATCCTTCTCTCCATCCCCTCATCCTCTCTCTATCTCCTCTTATCCCGCTCTCCATCCCTCCCTGCATTTATCTCCACCCCCCCTACCCTCTCTCCATCCCCTCCCTCTATACCTCTCACCTCCCTCCCCCATACCCCTCCTCTCATCCATCTCTCCACTCCCTCCTCCCTATCTCTTTCCATCCCCCCCTCTCTATCCCTCTCACCTCCTTATCCCTCTCTCCATCCCTCCCTCCTTTCCCCTCTCTCCACTCCCCTCCTACCCCCTCCATCCCCTCCCTCTATCCCTCTCTCCATCCCTCCCTCTATCCCTCTCCCCATCCCCCCTCTCTCTCTCTCTCTCCCTCTCTCATCCTTCTCACTCCTCTTCTCACTCCCCTCCCCCACTCTATCCCTTTCTCCATCCCCTTCTTATCCCTCTCTCCACCTCTCTCTTATCCCTCTCTCCATCCCCCTCCTCTTATCCTCCACTCCCTCTCTATCCCTTCTCCCCACCCCTCCCCTGCACCCCCTTCCACCCCCACTCTTATCCTCTCTCCATCCCCTCTCTATCCCTCTCTCCATCCCTCCTCATCCCTCTCTCCATCCCTCCACACCCCCTCCACCCCCTCCTCTTATCTCTCTCCACCCCTCCTCTTATCCCTCTCTCACTCCCTCCCCTCTCCCTCTCTTCTCCCTCTCTCCCTCCCCTCCTCACTCCCTCTCACCCCCCCCTCCTAATCTCCCTCTCTACCCCCCCCACCACTATCACCCTCTCTCCATCCCCCCTCCCCATCCCCCCTCATCACCCACTCTCCATCCCCCCACCACTTCACCCACAATCCCACCACCCTCTTCACCCTCACACCCCCCCCCCACTCCCACCCCCCCTCAATCATCCTCCCTCTCTCCACCCCTCCTCCTCTTATCCCTCTCTCCATCCCCCTTCCTCTTATCCCTCTCCATCCCCTCCTCCTCTATCCCTCTCGCCACCCCTCCTCTTCTCCCTCTCTCCCATCCCCCCTCTCTTATCCCTCTCTCCATCCCCCCTCCTCTTATCCATCTCGCCATCCCCCCTCCTCCTCTTATCCCTCTCTCCATCCCCCCTCCTCTTGTCCCTCTCTCCATCCCCCCTCCCCATCCCCCTCCCTCTTATCCCCCTCTCCACCCCCTCCTCTTATCCCTCTCGCCACCCCTCCTCTTATCCCTCTCGCCACCCCTCCTCTTATCCCTCTCTCCATCCCCCCTCTTATCCCTCTCTCCATCCCCCCTCCTCTTCTTATCCCTCTCTCCATCCCCCCCTCCTCTTGTCCCTCTCTCCATCCCCCCTCCCCATCCCCCTCCCTCTTATCCCTCTCCACCCCTCCTCTTATCCCTCTCGCCACCCCTCCTCTTATCCCTCTCGCCACCCCTCCTCTTATCCCTCTCTCCATCCCCCCTCTTATCCCTCTCTCCATCCCCCCTCCTCCTCTTATCCCCCCTCCCCATCCCCCCTCCTCTTGTCCCTCTCTCCATCCCCCCCTCCCCATCCCTCTTATCCCCCTCTCCATCCCCCCTCTTATCCCCCTCCCCATCCCCCCTCTTATCCCTCTCTCCATCCCCTCCGTGACTCTCTTTTTTGTTGTTGTCTGAAACATTTTTTTCTCCCCATCATTTCCTCTTCTGGTATCCAATTAAGCCAGGCTCGTGGTGTGGGCTCAGGGACTGTGTGTGTGTGTGTGTGAGTGGTGTGGGCTGGGGGCTGACAGATGCATGACAAGGAATGTTTCCCTTAGTAAGAGCCTACTTCCTCCTGGTGCAGTTTTAGCCTAATTGAAACATTTCCTATTGAGCTCAATCAAAAGGGCAATTACTTAATTATTTGCTTATGCTTAACTCAGCCCCATAAGAAATAAAGACAAAGAGATGGGGGGTGGGAGGGACGGAGAGGGAGCGAGGGGGTGGGAGGGACGGAGAGAGGGGGTGGGAGGGACGGAGAGAGGGGGTGGGAGGAACGGAGAGATGGGGGTGGGAGGAACGGAGAGGGAGAGAGGGGGTGGGAGGGATGGAGAGACTGGCGGTGGGAGGGACGGAGAGATGGGGCTGGGAGGAACGGAGAGAGGGGGTGGGAGGGACGGAGAGGGAGAGACGGAGAGGGAGAGAGGGGGTGGGAGGGACGGAGAGAGGGGGTGGGAGGAACGGAGAGAGGGGGTGGGAGGAACGGAGAGATGGGGGTGGGAGGAACGGAGAGATGGGGATGGGAGGAACGGAGAGATGGGGGTGGGAGGAACGGAGAGATGGGGGTGGGAGGAACGGAGAGATGGGGGTGGGAGGGACGGAGAGATGGAGGGTGGGAGGGACGGAGAGATGGAGGGTGGGAGGGACGGAGAGATGGAGGGTGGGAGAGACGGGGAGACGGAGGGACAGAGAGACGGGGGGTGGGAGGGACAGAGAGACGGGGGGGTGGGAGGGACAGAGAGACGGGGGGTGGGAGGAACAGAGAGTGGGAGGGACGGAGAGGGAGAGAGGGGGTGGGAGGGACGGAGAGAGGGGGTGGGAGGAACGGAGAGAGGGGGTGGGAGGGATAGAGAGACGGGGGGTAGGAGGGATAGAGAGACAGGGGGTGGGGGGGATAGAGAGACAGGGGTGGGAGGGATAGAGAGACAGGGGTAGGAGGGATAGAGAGACAGGGGGTGGAAGGATAGAGAGACAGGGGGTGGGAGGGACGGAGAGGGAGAGACGGAGAGGGAGAGAGGGGGTGGGAGGGACGGAGAGAGGGGGTGGGAGGGACGGAGAGAGGGGGTGGGAGGAACGGAGAGAGGGGGTGGGAGGGACGGAGAGATGGGGGTGGGAGGGACAGAGAGATGGGGGTGGGAGGTACGGAGAGATGGGGGTGGGAGGTACGGAGAGATGGGGGTGGGAGGGACGGAGAGATGGAGGGTGGGAGAGACGGGGAGACGGAGGGTGGGAGGGACAGAGAGACGGGGGGTGGGAGGGACAGAGAGACGGGGGGGTGGGAGGGACAGAGAGACGGGGGTGGGAGGGACAGAGAGACGGGGGGGTGGGAGGGACAGAGAGACGGGGGTTGGGAGGGACAGAGAGACGGGGGTGGGAGGGACAGAGAGACGGGGGGTGGGAGGGACAGAGAGACGGGGGGTGGGAGGGATAGAGAGACAGGGGTGGGAGGGATAGAGAGACAGGTGGGAGGGATAGAGAGATGGGGGTGGGAGGAACGGAGAGGGAGAGAGGGGGTGGGAGGGACGGAGAGACTGGCGGTGGGAGGGACGGAGAGATGGGGCTGGGAGGAACGGAGAGAGGGGGTGGGAGGGACGGAGAGGGAGAGACGGAGAGGGAGAGAGGGGGTGGGAGGGACGGAGAGAGGGGGTGGGAGGAACGTGAGGGATAGAGAGACGGGGGGGAGAGGGAGAGACGGAGGGTGGGGGAGAGGGAGAGACAGGGTGGGAGGGACTGAGAGACGGAGGATGGGGGAGACGGAGAGACGTGGGGTGGGGGAGACTGAGAGGGAGAGACGGGGTGGGACGGACGGAGGGTGGGGGAGACGGAGAGGGAGAGACGGGGTGGGAGGGACGGAGGGTGGGAGGGACGGAGAGACGGGGGGTGGGAGGGACGGAGAGACGGAGGGTGGGAGGGACAGAGACAGGGGGTGGGAGGGATAGAGACAGGGGGTGGGAGGGATAGAGAGACGGAGAGACGGAGGGTGGGAGGGATGGAGAGACGGAGAGGGAGAGACGGAGGGTGGGGGAGACGGAGAGGGAGAGACGGGGTGGGAGGGACGGAGGGTGGGAGGGACGGAGAGACGGGGGGGTGGGAGGGACGGAGAGACGGAGGGTGGGAGGGACAGAGACAGGGGGTGGGAGGGATAGAGAGACGGAGGGTGGGAGGGATGGAGAGACGGAGAGGGAGAGACGGGTGGGGGAGAGGGAGAGACGGGGGGGGTGGGAGGGACAGAGAGACAGGGGGGTGGGAGGGACAGAGAGACGGGGGGTGGGAGGGACAGAGAGACGGGGGGTGGGAGGGATAGAGAGACAGGGGTGGGAGGGATAGAGAGACAGGTGGGAGGGATAGAGAGACAGGGGGTGTGAGGGATAGAGAGACAGGGGGGGAGAGGGAGAGACGGAGGGTGGGGGAGAGGGAGAGACAGGGTGGGAGGGACTGAGAGACGTGGGGTGGGGGAGACGGAGAGGGAGAGACGGGGTGGGACGGACGGAGGGTGGGGGAGACGGAGAGGGAGAGACGGGGTGGGAGGGACGGAGGGTGGGAGGGACGGAGAGACGGGGGGGTGGGAGGGACGGAGAGACGGAGGGTGGGAGGGACAGAGACAGGGGGTGGGAGGGATAGAGAGACGGAGGGTGGGAGGGATGGAGAGACGGAGAGGGCGAGACGGAGGGTGGGGGAGACGGAGAGGGAGAGACGGGGTGGGAGGGACGGAGGGTGGGAGGGACGGAGAGACGGGGGGTGGGAGGGACGGAGAGACGGAGGGTGGGAGGGACAGAGACAGGGGGTGGGAGGGATAGAGAGACGGAGGGTGGGAGGGATGGAGAGATGGAGAGGGAGAGACGGGTGGGGGAGAGGGAGAGACGGGGGGGAGAGGGAGAGACGGGGTGGGAGGAATACAGAGACAGAGGGTGGGAGGGATAGAGAGACAGGGGGTGGGAGGGATAGAGAGACGGAGGGTGGAATGCTGCCGGTGCTTTCACTCTAGTGGTAGCATGAGACGGAGTCTACAACCCCCACAAGAGGCTCAGGTAGAGCAGCTCATCCAGGATGGCACATCAATGCAAGCTGTGGCAAGAAGGTTTGCTGTGTCTGTCAGCATAGTGTCCAGAGCATGGAGGCGCTACCAGGAGACAGGCCAGTACATCAGGAGACGTGGAGGAGGCCGTAGGAGGGCAACAACCCAGCAGCAGGACCGCTACCTCCGCCTTTGTGCAAGGAGGAGCAGGAGGAGCACTGCCAGAGCCCTGCAAAATGACCTCCAGCAGGCCACAAATGTGCATGTGTCTGCTCAAACGGTCAGAAACAGACTCCATGAGGGTGGTATGAGGGCCCGACGTCCACAGGTGGGGGTTGTGCTTACAGCCCAACACCGTGCAGGACGTTTGGCATTTGCCAGAGAACACCAAGATTGGCAAATTCGCCACTGGCGCCCTGTGCTCTTCACAGATGAAAGCAGGTTCACACTGAGCACGTGACAGACGTGACGTGGAGAACGTTCTGCTGCCTGCAACATCCTCCAGCATGACCGGTTTGGCGGTGGGTCAGTCATGGTGTGGGGTGGCATTTCTTTGGGGGTGCTCGCCAGAGGTAGCCTGACTGCCATTAGGTACCGAGATGAGATCCTCAGACCCCTTGTGAGACCATATGCTGGTGCGGTTGGCCCTGGGTTCCTCCTAATGCAAGACAATGCTAGACCTCATGTGGCTGGAGTGTGTCAGCAGTTCCTGCAAGAGGAAGGCATTAATGCTATGGACTGGCCCGCCGTTCCCCAGACCTGAATCCAATTGAGCACATCTGGGACATCATGTCTCGCTCCATCCACCAACGCCATGTGGCACCACAGACTGTCCAGGAGTTGGCGGATGCTTTAGTCCAGGTCTGGGAGGAGATCCCTCAGGAGACCCTCCGCCACCTCATCAGGAGCATGCCCAGGCATTGTAGGGAGGTCACACAGGCACGTGGAGGCCACACACACTACTGAGACTCATTTTGACTTGTTTTAAGGACATTGGATCAAAGTTGGATCAGCCTGTAGTGTAGTTTTCTACTTTAATTTTGAGTGTGACTCCAGAAGTAATAAAACTGACAGGTGAGAGAGAGAGAGAGAGAGAGAGAGAAGTAATAAAACTGACCAGTGAGAGAGAGAGAGAGAGGTAATAAAACTGACCAGTGAGAGAGAGAGAGAGAGAGAGAGAGTAGTAATAAAACTGACCAGTGAGAGAGAGACAGAAGTAATAAAACTGACCAGTGAGAGAGAGAGAAGTAATAAAACTGACCAGTGAGAGAGAGAAGTAATAAAACTGACCAGTGAGAGAGAGAGAGAGAAATAATAAAACTGACCAGTGAGAGAGAGAAGTAATAAAACTGACCAGTGAGAGAGAGAGAGAGAAGTAATAAAACTGACCAGTGAGAGAGAGAGAGAGAGAGAGAGAAGTAATAAAACTGACCAGTGAGAGAGAGAGAGAGAAGTAATAAAACTGACCAGTGAGAGAGAGAGAGAGAGAGAGGTAATAAAACTGACCAGTGAGAGAGAGAAGTAATAAAACTGACCAGTGAGAGAGAGAGAGAGAGAGAGAGAGAGAGAGAGAGAGAGAGAGAGAGAGAGAGTAGTAATAAAACTGACCGGTGAGAGAGAGAGAGAGGTAATAAAACTGACCAGTGAGAGAGAGAGAGAGAGAGAGAGTAGTAATAAAACTGACCAGTGAGAGAGAGACAGAAGTAATAAAACTGACCAGTGAGAGAGAGAAGTAATAAAACTGACCAGTGAGAGAGAGAAGTAATAAAACTGACCAGTGAGAGAGAGAGAGAGAGAGAGAGAGAGAGTAGTAATAAAACTGACCGGTGAGAGAGAGAGAGATTCGTAATAAAACGGACCAGTGGGAGAGAGAGAGAGGTAATAAAACTGACCAGTGAGAGAGAGAGAGAGAGTAGTAATAAAACTGACCAGTGAGAGAGAGACAGAAGTAATAAAACTGACCAGTGAGAGAGAGAGAGAAGTAATAAAACTGACCAATGAGAGAGAGAGAGAAGTAATAAAACTGACCAGTGAGAGAGAGAGAGAAGTAATAAAACTGACCAGTGAGAGAGAGAGAGAAGTAATACAACTGACCAGTGAGAGAGAGAGAGAAGAAATACAACTGACCAGTGAGAGAGAGAGAGAAGTAATAAAACTGACCAGTGAGAAAGAGAGAGTAGTAATAAAACTGACAAGTGAGAGAGAGAGAGATTCGTAATAAAACTGTCCAGTGAGAGAGAGAGAGAGAGAGAGAGAGAGAGAGAGAGAGAGAAGTAATAAAACTGACAAGTGAGAGAGAGAGATTCGTAATAAAACTGTCCAGTGAGAGAGAGAGAGAAGTAATAAAACTTACCAGTGAGAGACAGAAGTAATAAAACTGACCAGTGAGAGAGAGAGAGATTCGTAATAAAACTGTCCAGTGTGAGAGAGAGAGAGAGAGTAGTAATAAAACTGACAAGTGAGAGAGAGAGAGATTCGTAATAAAACTGTCCAGTGAGAGAGAGAGAGAGAGAGAGAGAGAGAGAGAAGTAATAAAACTGACCAGTGAGAGAGAGAGAGATTCGTAATAAAACTGTCCAGTGAGAGAGAGAGAGAGAAGTAATAAAACTGACCAGTGAGAGAGATTCGTAATAAAACTGACCAGTGAGAGAGAGAGAGAGAGTAGTAATAAAACTGACCAGTGAGAGAGAGAGAAGTAATAAAACTGACCAGTGAGAGAGAGAGAAGTAATAAAACTGACCAGTGAGAGAGAGAGAGAGAGAGAGATAGGTAATAAAAGTGACCAGTGAGAGAGAGAAGAAATAAAACTGACCAGTGAGAGAGAGAGAGATTCGTAATAAAACTGTCCAGTGAGAGAGAGAGAGAGAGAGAGAGAGAAGTAATAAAACTGACCAGTGAGAGAGATTCGTAATAAAACTGACCAGTGAGAGAGAGAGAGAGAGTAGTAATAAAACTGACCAGTGAGAGAGAGAGAAGTAATAAAACTGACCAGTGAGAGAGAGAAGAAATAAAACTGACCAGTGAGAGAGAGAGAGAGAGTAGCAATAAAACTGACCAGTGAGAGAGAGAGAGAGTAGTAATAAAACTGACCAGTGAGAGAGAGAGAGAGAGAAGTAATAAAACTGACCAGTGAGAGAGAGAGAGAGTAGTAATAAAACTGACCAGTGAGAGAGAGAGAGAGAGAAGTAATAAAACTGACCAGTGAGAGAGAGAGAGAGAGAGAGAGAGAGAGAGATAGGTAATAAAGGTGACCAGTGAGAGAGAGAAGAAATAAAACTGACCAGTGAGAGAGAGAGAGAGAGTAGCAATAAAACTGACCAGTGAGAGAGAGAGAGAGTAGTAATAAAACTGACCAGTGAGAGAGAGAGAGAGAGAAGTAATAAAACTGACCAGTGAGAGAGAGAGAGTAGTAATAAAACTGACAAGTGAGAGAGAGAGAGATTCGTAATAAAACTGTCCAGTGAGAGAGAGAGAGAGAGAGAGAGAGAGAGAGAGAGAGAGAAGTAATAAAACTGTCCAGTGAGAGAGAGAGAGAGAGATAAGTAATAAAACTGACCAGTGAGAGAGAGAGAGAGAGAGAGAGAAGTAATAAAAGTGACCAGTGAGAGAGAGAGAGAGAGAGAGAGAGAAGTAATAAAACTGACCAGTGAGAGAGAGAGAGAGAGAGAGAGAGAGAGAAGTAATAAAACTGACCAGTGAGAGAGAGAGAGAGAGAGAGAGAGAAGTAATAAAACTGACCAGTGAGAGAGAGAGAGAGAGAGAGAGAGAGAGAGAAGTAATAAAACTGACCAGAGAGAGAGAGAAGTAATAAAACTGACCAGTGAGAGAGAGAGAGAGAGATAAGTAATAAAACTGACCAGTGAGAGAGAGAGAGAGAGAGAGAGAAGTAATAAAAGTGACCAGTGAGAGAGAGAGAGAGAAGTAATAAAACTGACCAGTGAGAGAGAGAGAGAGAGAGAGAGAGAGAGAAGTAATAAAACTGACCAGTGAGAGAGAGAGAGAGAGAGAGAGAGAAGTAATAAAACTGACCAGTGAGAGAGAGAGAGAGAGAGAGAGAGAGAGAGAAGTAATAAAACTGACCAGTGAGAGAGAGAGAGAGAGAGAAGTAATACAACTGACCAGTGAGAGAGAGAGAGAGAGAGAAGTAATAAAACTGACCAGTGAGAGAGAGAGAGAGAGAAGTAATAAAACTGACCAGTGAGAGAGAGAGAAGTAATAAAACTGACCAGTGAGAGAGAGAGAGAGAGAGAGAGAGAGAGAAGTAATAAAACTGACCAGTGAGAGAGAGAGAGAGAGAAGTAATAAAACTGACCAGTGAGAGAGAGAGAGAGAGAGAGAGAAGTAATAAAAGTGACCAGTGAGAGAGAGAGAAGTAATAAAACTGACCAGTGAGAGAGAGAAGTAATAAAACTGACCAGTGAGAGAGAGAGAGAGAGAGAGAGAGAGAGAAGTAATAAAACTGACCAGTTAGAGAGAGAGAGAGAAGTAATAAAACTGACCAGTGAGAGAGAGAGAGAGAGAGAAGTAATAGAGAGGGACACTGAATAATAACATCTGCATAGTAAACAGTAACTTACTTATTATTACTATTATTGTTATTACTATAATTATTAATGTTTACTGTAGACTGTTACCATTTTATTGTTATTATTTTTGTATTTAATTTTGTATTATTATTTACTACAATTTTATATTATTATTTGCTATCATTTATAATTTTGTTACAATGTATATTGTATACATTGTTGCTTTGGCAATATTGACACAATGTTTTTCATGCCAATAAAGCAGCTTGAATTTGAGAGAAGTAATAAAACTGACCAGTGAGAGAGAGAGAGAGAGAGAGAAGTAATAAAACTGACCAGTGAGAGAGAGAGAGAGAGAGAGAAGTAATAAAAGTGACCAGTGAGAGAGAGAGAGAGAGAGAGAGAGAAGTAATACAACTGACCAGTGAGAGACAGAGAGAGAGAGAAGTAATAAAAGTGACCAGTGAGAGAGATTCGTAATAAAACTGACCAGTGAGAGAGAGAGAGAAGTAATAAAACTGACCAGTGAGAGAGAGAGAGAGAAGTAATAAAACTGACCAGTGAGAGAGAGAGAGAGAGAGAAGTAATAAAACTGACCAGTGAGAGAGAGAGAGAGAGAAGTAATAAAACTGACCAGTGAGAGAGAGAGAGAGAGAGAGAGAGAGAGAGTAGTAATAAAACTGACCGGTGAGAGAGAGAGAGAGGTAATAAAACTGACCAGTGAGAGAGAGAGAGAGAGTAGTAATAAAACTGACCAGTGAGAGAGAGAGAGAGTAGTAATAAAACTGACCAGTGAGAGAGAGACAGAAGTAATAAAACTGACCAGTGAGAGAGAGAGAGAGAGAAGTAATAAAACTGACCAGTGAGAGAGAGAAGTAATAAAACTGACCAGTGAGAGAGAGAGAGAAGTAATAAAACTGACCAGTGAGAGAGAGAGAGAAGTAATACAACTGACCAGTGAGAGAGAGAGAGAAGTAATACAACTGACCAGTGAGAGAGAGAGAGAAGTAATAAAACTGACCAGTGAGAGAGAGAGAGTAGTAATAAAACTGACAAGTGAGAGAGAGAGAGATTCTTAATAAAACTGTCCAGTGAGAGAGAGAGAGAGAGAGAGAGAGAGAGAGAGAGAGAGAGAGAGAGAGAGAGAAGTAATAAAACTGACAAGTGAGAGAGAGAGAGATTCGTAATAAAACTGTCCAGTGAGAGAGAGAGAGAGAAGTAATAAAACTGACCAGTGAGAGAGAGAAGTAATAAAACTGACCAGTGAGAGAGAGAGATTCGTAATAAAACTGTCCAGTGTGAGAGAGAGAGAGAGAGAGAGTAGTAATAAAACTGACAAGTGAGAGAGAGAGAGATTCGTAATAAAACTGTCCAGTGAGAGAGAGAGAGAGAGAGAGAGAGAGAGAGAGAAGTAATAAAACTGACCAGTGAGAGAGAGAGAGATTCGTAATAAAACTGTCCAGTGAGAGAGAGAGAGAGAGTGAGAGAGAGAGAGAAGTAATACAACTGACCAGTGAGAGAGAGAGAGAGAGATAGGTAATAAAGGTGACCAGTGAGAGAGAGAAGAAATAAAACTGACCAGTGAGAGAGAGAGAGATTTGTAATAAAACTGTCCAGTGAGAGAGAGAGAGAGAGAGAGAGAGAGAGAGAGAGAAGTAATAAAACTGACCAGTGAGAGAGATTCGTAATAAAACTGACCAGTGAGAGAGAGAGAGAGAGTAGTAATAAAACTGACCAGTGAGAGAGAGAGAAGTAATAAAACTGACCAGTGAGAGAGAGAGAAGTAATAAAACTGACCAGTGAGAGAGAGAGAGAGAGAGAGAGATAGGTAATAAAGGTGACCAGTGAGAGAGAGAAGAAATAAAACTGACCAGTGAGAGAGAGAGAGAGAGAGAAGTAATAAAACTGACCAGTGAGAGAGAGAGAGAGAGTAGTAATAAAACTGACCAGTGAGAGAGAGAGAAGTAATTAAAACTGACCAGTGAGAGAGAGAGAAGTAATAAAACTGACCAGTGAAGAGAGAGAGTGTAGTAATAAAACTGACCAGTGAGAGAGAGAGAGTAGTAATAAAACTGACCAGTGAGAGAGAGAGAGAGAGAGAGAAGTAATAAAACTGACCAGTGAGAGAGAGAGAGAGAGTAGTAATAAAACTGACCAGTGAGAGAGAGAGAGAGAGAAGTAATAAAACTGACCAGTGAGAGAGAGAGAGAGAAGTAATAAAACTGACCAGTGAGAGAGAGAGAGAGAGTAGTAATAAAACTGACCAGTGAGAGAGAGAGAGACAGAAGTAATAAAACTGACCAGTGAGAGAGAGAGAGAGAGTAGTAATAAAACTGACCAGTGAGAGAGAGAGAGAGAGAAGTAATAAAACTGACCAGTGAGAGAGAGAGAGAGAAGTAATAAAACTGACCAGTGAGAGAGAGAGAGAGAGAAGTAATAAAACTGACCAGTGAGAGAGAGAGAAGTAATTAAAACTGACCAGTGAGAGAGAAGTAATAAAACTGACCAGTGAGAGAGAGAGAGAGAAGTAATAAAACTGACCAGTGAAAGAGAGAGAGAGAGAAGTAATAAAACTGACCAGTGAGAGAGAGAGAGAAATAATGAGTGAGTTCCGGAGTTCCAAATTGAGCAGCTGCTGAAAAATGAGCTCCTGTATATATTGAGATTTAAATGGTTTTTTAGAGTGAAGTACATCGAAAAAATCAAAAGAAAACTGCAAGACTCAATAGAAGACAATACAAGCAACAAACCAAAAAGACAGGATTTTGAAAAAGTAACTATTTTTCATAAAATTATACAGTTATCTTAGCTAGCTGAATTGTTAGCTGAATTGTTTACATGTTGCTAAGCAGTTGCTAAGGACTCTCCTGGAAGAAGCTAGCTAGCTTACAAAGAATAACAAAAAAATATCTAGTTAACAGAAGAAAGGAAGACAAAATAAGGACAGAAGAAAAAAAGGAAAAGAAAAAAGGATAAAGTGAAACAGTCCTCTGAAGAAACAAGAGAGCATTATACAAGAAACAGCACTTCTATTGCAACATTGTAGCCAACATCACCAGCGTTGCTATGGAAATTGTTTACCCACCAGACATCCAAACAGAGAAAGCTAAGAAAAGTTTCAAAGGTTTGTTGATGGGACAGAACCATGAATGCCTGTTTGCAGATCTTACCAGTTACAAAACAAGAGCAAATTTAATTTTTAATACCAATCGAGGGAACATATGGAAAAAGGTTATTTGCAACCATTTCCCTTTCTCAAAAAAGAGGGGCATCAGCCAAGGATGTCAGATCAGCATTTTTGAAGAAGCTGACCATAGCAACACATATCAAACAGTAAACTTATATAATAATGGAACTGTATTGATACAAGGCAATGATTCAAGCCTCCAGGCTTTTGAGAATAGGTTTGCTACCCTAAAAGAAGACGCTGACATCATCTCAGAAAATGAGGAAAAAGTCAAGGAGGGAGATGGAGAAAAGCAGACCCCAATGGTCTCTGTGACCCAGCAGGAAGCCCTCAACGTCCCTTTACCTACCTCACCTGCAGCAGACAGAGTCAAGGACATGACAATTTCAATAAGAACACCTGCTATGCAACGTTTCCACAACACCCTCTCTCTAGTCGAAGCAGAGGTCATAGAACTCAGAGAGAACAAGCTTCAAGAGGAGGACACTGTCCAGAAACTCAAAGAAGAGATGAAACAGTTCAGGGAGGAGAGCAGAGCATCCATAGCTAAATTAGAAAGCAGAATGGACAAGCTGAGTCAGACAAATGATGACCTCAGAGACCATCTGAGCACAACAAGAAAGGAGCTCGAACAAAAAGAGAGGTACATTGACACCCTCAACCGGCAGAGAGTCATTGTGTCCTCTGCATCTAGAGAACATGTCCACCAGCTTGGTACAACACAAGCAGAACCTGAGACCAGCATGGCCTCCACTACACAGCCGGATGACACTGCACCAGCCTACCAGTCTGCTCCAGCCCAGGTCAACCTACCAGCCTCTCAGTCTGCTCCAGCCCAGGTCAACCTACCAGCCTCCCAGTCTGCTCCAGCCCAGGTCAGAATACCAGCCTCCCAGTCTGCTCCAGCCCAGGTTAACCTACCAGCCTCCCAGTCTGCTCCAGCCCAGGTCAACCTACCAGCCTCCCAGTCTGCTCCAGCCCAGGTCAGAATACCAGCCTCCCAGTCTGCTCCAGCCCAGGTTAACCTACCAGCCTCCCAGTCTGCTCCAGCCCAGGTC